>NW_026615198.1:0-25563 GCF_030052815.1 Hevea brasiliensis
CGCAATGAGGCTTCACCGAAAGAACCAAAGGTTCGCCATCCTTTCTACGAAGTTAGTCCAGGTAGCTCTGGCGAACACCTTAGCCGTAGGTCCGATTCCCTTAGCTCGGCATAGACCTCTGAAAGCAACCAAGATCCGCCACGAGTTGGGGTGGATTTGAACAATGGATGCTCGTGAAATTTTAGGACCTCCTTATAGAAATCGCCTAGAGGGAACTCGCATCGCCTTTAATCGCTCCTCATACACCATAACCATGTCATCCTCTTCAAAAGAGTGATCGACACGAAGATCGCCATGGCACTTGATCACCATATGAATCGTGACAAATGTTGTATTCTTGAACAAACGATTGCAGATCGGATTCTCGAAGAACCGACTAAGCTCGCCTATAGGAAGGGTCTCTCCTGAAGGTGGTGCAAGCCTTGATGGTATGACCCGACTCGACTGGAGCAGAGACCCTAGGGGTTTAGGTTGCACGCCGGGCCCGATCGCTTCTTCTTCATCGACGATGACCATGAGAACTGAATGGAAGGAGGGCTCGCCGCCTCCGACCTTCTGCACCGCCATTTTCAAAAGAAACAAAGAACTTAAACTAAAAAGAGGATTAAAGTCCTTACCGAGTCCGACGGGCGCTAAGAACTGGAGAAAAGGAGAGAACTTCAAGTTGCGAACAAGAGGTCGAGAAAGGAATGAGAGAACAACCGCTAACCCTCCCACCCCTATTTATACTAGTCCGAGCATTTAATGCTCAAGTTCTAGGCAACAGATCGACAGGGACTCGATACCGTTTCTCAAATAACCGAATGTTCCGAGATCTGCTAATTAGAGATCGCATAATGAGTTAAAAATTTTGAATAAAGGATCGCTTAAGGGTCATTCGTAAAGAATCGATTGATAATCACATCAGAGATCGGAAAATAATCAATGCAAAATAATAAGATGATAACCGACAAAGTAAAGTCTTTATTTTCAAGAGATCGGATTACATCATTTGGGAGATCTCTAGAGATCTGATTACATTGAAAGAATTACATCATTTGGGCGATCTCTAGAGATCCGATTACATTGAAGAATTACATCATTTGGGCGATCTCTAGAGACCGACGAAAATCCTATCCAAGGGGCCGATCTAAGGATCGCTTTATAATCGATCCCAAGGATACCACCACCGATCTAAGGATCGCTTATAATCGATCCCAGAGATATTGCCGACCGGATGCTTCATCCGCCGTCTAACACCCAATGTGGATCGTAATCGCTTTAACACTCAATGTGATGAGAAGCCGAATGAACTCGCTTGAGCAACTCGAGATCGGTACAACCGAGGCCCGCAATACGGACGGCCAAATCCAGCTTCTCACCATCGCCAATTAGGATCATCCAATCACCGGATCAGAAATTTTCACTGGTGAGAAAGGAAATCCATCTAAAAGATCAAAGCCTCGCTTATAGCCAAAACTTCTACCGAGCAAATGAACAAGGTAAGTAAGAAATGAAGAGAGGAAAGTCGATGAAGAAAATGTCTCCGCGATGTGGGTATATATAGGGGAAATGGGCATTTAATGTCGAAGGAAACGGCGCACGCTTCGAGAATCGAGATGCAATTAATGCTTGGACCGAATCCAGATCGATCAAGGGATAAAAGAGATCGAGATAGGAGATCGCATGAGAGATCTAATAGGAGCTAGGGAGGATCTAAGACAAAAAGAATAAGACAAATCCCAATAACCGCCGCCGAATCGTGAGCCGAGGTAGTTAAAGCGCAAGCATTTAGATCTCCACCGCACGCCTAAGAATCGCCCGCACGCCGACAGTGCCGTGGTATGTCATGACAAACCAGACATCCCAATCTCCACCGCTGATCTCACTTGTAAGGATGAATCCGAACCCTTGGATCAAAAGAGAAGACGACAATACCAGCGCTTTTTCACTCTTAGCCCTCGATCGCTCCGACAAGAGGATTCAAGACCGCCGATTAAAAGAGGAAAAGGACAAATATTCTCGAGAAGCGATCTCACCATTCGCTTTGATTCTCTTTAATTCCCGAACATCCGATCATGTACTTCAAAATCTTGACCTCCATCTCCTCAAAATAAATCCCGACTCTTCATGGGGAGCACCCGATTCCTATAAATACCGCATGAAAACTGCTCAAGGACGGAAAAAATATAGACAAGAGGTCGCTATTATCGTGGAGGAACTCAAACTTCATTCACTTTGTTACTCATTGCTTTGTAGTGATTAAAAAGACTTTTGAAACTAGTTTTCAGGAGTGTTTTCTTGAAAAGATTTTGAATACCGAACTCTACATTTCCAGCTTGTTCATTATCCGGTCATACTCTCATCATCTCTCGCTTTTCCTCCTGCTCAAGCTCAACTTCCTTCCACCTGGTTCTTACCGTTACCTTTTAGCTAAAGCATCTCTCGCTTCACGATGCATATCAACTCTCAGCCGATCAATCCGCCATCTTCATCACTATTTACCACCTCATAGTTATTTCAATACATTTGGCTCCTCACAGACATCAACTCTCAGCCGATCAATCCGCCATCTTCATCACTATTTACCACCTCACGCTTATTTCAATATATTTGGCTCCTCACTGTAAGAGTTCATATTACATCGCTTTATTAAGTATTTGCGCTTACTTTTCGTGACTTTCTTTGTTCTCTTTACGCATGCGTTTTCTAAGTTTATTCTAAGCAAAAAATCTCAAAGAACGTTACTCGAATTATCTCTTTAGTGATCGGTCCATCATTTCATCAATTTTCGCTATTTCAATACGAGCTTTTAGCTCCTAGTAGCGTGTAAGTGGTCGTGCAAAATATAGGTATTCGCAACTTAAGGGTCTCTTTAAAAGAGAAAGTTTGAATAACACGCCAGAAAATAGCCAAACTATTAGGCCGACGTGAACGGAATTCGCAAGATACCATGAAGAGGAATAAAACCAAAATAAACTAGATGTAATGCATCGGACATTAATAGGTATGCGTAAATGACTACATGGAAGGTCAGTAAATCAAGTTTAGTATTACCCATTTAGTCATAGGGTATCAAGAAACCTTATCTCCAAAGATTTTTGAATGCCGTAAACCTTAGTTTTAGGTTCTTGTGACATGTAGCTGAAATTGAAATTCGAGATCTGCAAAGCCCCTTCCAGCTCTCGCTAATCCGAAAGAGATCTGAGGAGGGTTCTTATCCTGCCTCCCCTCAAAATTCTAATAAACGCCTAAAAGAGATCTGAGGAGAGTTCTTATCCTGCCTCCCTTCAAAATTTTAATAAACATTAAATAGAGATCTGAGGAGAGTTCTTATCCTGGCCTCAACTCAAAACATTAATAAATAACTCTAAAGGAGATCTGAGGAGGGTTCTTATCCGATCCCCTCAAAATTTTAATAAACGCCTAAAAGGGATCTGAGGAGAGTTCTTATCCGGTCTCATCCTAAAAATAAATAACTTAAAGGATCTGAGGAGAGTTCTTATCCTGGCCTCCTCAAAACTTTAATAAATAACTTAAAAGAGGTCTGAGGAGAGTTCTTATCCGATTCTCACACTCGCTCACTAAGGTTGTCTCATTTACTTGTGTATCCGGGTAATCCTAATTAGTGAAAACCAAATATTCCTCTTACCAAAAGGATTAACATTCCTGCTCAAGCCCTTCTAACTAATTTATAAAGGACGCAAAATTAAATCTACTTACCCTTATTAAGGGACGAGGTGGGGTGCCTAACACCTTCCCCACCCGCTACTTTAATTCCTAACCTAGAATCTCTGCCTTGAAGTGGTTTCATTCTTTATTTATCTTCTCAAATGGTTTTCTTTAGTTACCCTCAAAACTAAGGTGGCGACTCTCACTCTTTCCCACTTCGTGAGTGATCGTCCAAGCACCGCAAAAATCCCATCATGCGATACCTGGCGACTCCACTGGGAGACTATTGACCCAACCCCACCTAGAGGTCCAAAAGTAGGCTTAATTTTTGTCCGATCAAATTATATTTAGAGGGGCTCACTCACATGTCTTATATGCTAATTATTATTGCTACTAACTATTTTGTTTTGCCTGCTCTATCTCCTACAAAGGTTTTCATTTCAAAGAAAAGAAAAAAGAAAATGGAAAATAAAATCCCCCGAATTGGGAAGAGGTAAAAGTGTCCCTTCACACACCGAACACTTACACAATGTCCTCACACACTATGGTCCTAACCCGGCTTTCTTACCCTTTTAGGAAAGTAGGAGGGGGTCATGTAGCTGTTCGGGTGGGTTTTACCCCGTTAGTATCCGTGAAGGCTTCGCCAAATTGAAACTCGCTCTATTTACCGTGATACCCGTGGAATTTTCCCGATAATATCATGGGGTAGGATGGGGCTCACTGCTTACAGAGGGGCAATTTGGGAACCCGTGGCTATTAGAAAATTAGATCCCGAGCTAAACCGCCACGATAGCCGAAAGCCGTAGTAAATCGCCTCATAAGATAGAACTATCCAGATAGGTAGCGCTACTCCTGTTAGAGTCTCCTACTATAGGACAAAAGGGGCATACTTACTCTACCCTATTCTCGCTTTAATTTCCTTTGTTCATTTCTTTTGAGGGTAATCTTGAATCCTACTAAAACGCCTACACATTTTCCTACTTTGATAAATGTGTACGTGTCACCCTCACAATAGATGATTCAAAATTACCCTAATTTGTCTTACTAACAAATTTTCTCACAGCGCTACTCAAACCAAGAGTCTCAGATAAGGATAGGCATCATTTTTATCATGGCATCCTTGAGTCACAGGAGAGGCTCAAGATGCTAAACTTTGGTCCAAATCACCATTGGTCTGCACTTCGCAAAATGATGTTTCCGAGGCACACATTAGCTCAATACCTTCACTAGATCCGACAAAATAGAGGTCAAAATGAACAACCTCGAGGGTCCGTCTAATAGATGGAGGTTGCTTCCGATCGTGTCAAGGTACGCTTTGAAGAGAAGTACTAAGGATTGCAACCTTAATGCAAGTCAAGGTCCAAATCCTCGCATTAAAAGCCATGTTGACGCTTTGGAATCCTGGCACGGAGTGTTCTCTTCAATGACATTGATACGCCCCCACTATGGAGGAATATCGTGCATTGCCGGGGATCCCATACTCATTGCGTAACCTGATCTACTTACACCTCGAGCATAGGCGCACTGAAACGGTTGGCACATATGTTGGGTTCTCCCCGTAAGAAGTAAAGTCCAGAGAAACAACAAAGGGAACACGCATGGATGGCATTGACGACTTTGAGAAGCGTTAGATCATCACCTCCAAGAGAAACAAAGTGGGATCAAGCTTCCGTAGCACTCGCCTTGGGAATCTATGGTCCGATCCTGCTCCCGGCCATTGGGGATCATCACTGCAGCAAAGGAGGTATTTTGGACAAGAGAAAGGCAGGATCATCCGATACCGCAATTCTTGCCGAAACCTTGTTAACCCTAACTTACCGCATAACAGGGAAAGGGTCCATTAAGTGTTGCTCTCGCTATTATACCGACTATCACCACATGTGTCCTGTGGAGACAAAAGGATTGACTTGGTACCTTGACCAGCCTCCCATTGAGAAGATGATCCGTTAGTGATCACCAAGAATGAAAAACAAAGTATGGAACGGATTTTGAGTTTCAATAGCCATGATTATCGTTGAGGAAGTCGTGGACGCCAAGCCAACCCGCCTTGATTGGTACAGAGGTATTCACTGGTGTCCCCGATTGGAATAACCGGCATACAAGTTACACTCCAAAGATCGTAATGAGGCGCTTTGGCTCAACACACCCATGATCAACATTAAAGAATACCACCAAGGTCACTTCTACCCTGAGCTCAAGGAAGCAGAAGGGTTGCACATGGCTCGCAAGGCCGGGGAAAACATCCCGCGAATGGCGAGCTCAACCAAAGGCCCAAGTGCCTCGGGCGACACTTAAATGGAGAGCCGATAGGGACCAAGAACGCTTCATCAGAGAATTCAAGGACGACAACCTCGCCAAGACGCCCTATTAGAGGAAGTCGATAATCGCCTCGTTGACTCGCCACAAAAGTCAAATACCGAGAACTCACAGCTGCAAGAACGAATGAAACAATTGGAGGACCAACAGTATAAACTTAAGAGAAGTGTAAGAAAGCTCACCCAAGAGGCAAGGGCCGAAAGGATAGGGTTCGAAGAGCAAGAGGTACAGTGGGAAAAAGAAAGAAACTCTCTCCAAGCTGAGGTCACAGAGATGAAAGGGCATAATAGTAAGCTTCAGGAAAGGATGAAGTACCAAGAGGTACTCATGAAGAGTATAAACAGGAAAACAAGAAGAAGAAGCTTGAATTAAAAGAACAGCACTCTCATCAACGACATCTTGAAAGAGTGTGCAAAGAAAGGAAAGAGAAAGAGAAACAAGTCGCCTCTATCAAGGACTCAAAGAAAATGTGGACCATTGGAGAAAATGATAGCACAGTGGAAAAAGGAACTATTACTCAATCCGAGTATGCTCAAAGTGTTCGATCCTGCCAAACAAGAGGAAAGGTTATATGAGTATCTCGTAAAATGTCATCTCATTATAAAGAACCTCCTAACCTAGGCCGATGTAAAGAATATGTCAGCATAAATTATTCAGCTTAATGAAATGATTTTTGGACCATTGTTTAAGCAGATTTGTGAATGAATAATATGACTCGTAGGAACTCCTCGCTAGGGTTATGTGAAAATTGAAATGCGCTATATGGACAGTATCATAAATGCACATTCAATCCCGCCATTCACAACCGACTATCAAACGATGCCATGATAAAGTTGATGCGATTATCCTTTGCAGATTCCAACCTCGCTCTCAAATGCCATCAGATCCTTCGTCTGCATCAGACTTTTAGTTTCTTTGCAAAACTCAAATTCATTTAAATTTTTTTATCCTCACAGAAATCAATATTGATTCAAACAAGGCAAGTCCGACTCAAGCACACGATCCAACCCAAGCGAGTGTACTTAACAAGATCTCGAACGAGGAAGATAATGGAAAATCAGAGCAAGTACAGTAACCTACAGGACAGTCTCCGAGTTGAAAGATCACTTTTCAAATTATGAGACTAATGAAGGAAATGTCTCGTAACAAACCTCGCTCGTAACCTAGCCCACCATTACCTCCTCCGCCTCCTACAACAAATGATCCTCAAAGAAGCTTCAACCTCTTTACCTTTCGCCTCCCATTCCGACCGACAATCATCACTAATCCGGTGACCATAAATAATGACCCACCTTTTTCCTATTACCCTACTGCCTCAAATGCCGAGCCTCACCATTCAATCCCGATCCTCCAGCTTTACTCCACCCTCGCCTCCTGCTGAGGAGCGATCATACGGTGGAAGGAGAACATAGGGTGAGAGAAAACGAGAAACTATCTCGCCTCTAGAAGAAAGATTGAGAGCAATAGAAGGGTTGAACATGTATGGCTCACTGATGTGTCACACCGAGATTGGTGCCGATGTGGTGGTACCACCCAAATTCAAGGTTCCCGATTTCGACAAATACAAATGAAACTCAGATCCTCAGATCCACCGCAACCTACATTGCCAAAATGTCCGCTTTAACAGAAGACGATAGACTTCTCATTCACTTCTTTCACGACGAGCCTCCGAGCAGCCTCCGAGATGGTGCATACAATTGACAGAGCAAGTCAGACTCGGGAAGGACTTAGCCGATACCTTTCTAAAGCAAAGATAAATTCAATTGTGATGCGGCACCCACGCAGGAGGGACCTCCGTAACCCGGCATGTAAAGACCGAAGGTTTCAAGCAAGATGCCCAACGATGGAGGGAGAAGGCCGCAGTATATATCCTCCAAAGGACCGATAATGAACTCGCTTCCCTATTCATCGAAACATTGAAGGCTCCTCTACTTCAACCTCGATGATCGGAAATACCTTCCAACAGCCTTCTCGATATCATCCAAGCCGTGAGAGAATTGAAGCTAACTGAGAATAGGAAGACTACAGGAGTTGGCCGAGAACCTCGTGGAAAAGACCGCCAATTTTGGCAAGAAAAGGAGAGTGATGTGCATTCCATCACTCGACGTAATAATTTTCCCCAATTCCCAAAATAACTACCGCCATATCCTCCCTCTCATGGCCCAACTATCGCAAACATCCCACCCCTTTCCCTAATTATTCACAACCACGCCCACAATACGCCCCACCGCAAATTTCCAACCAAGACCACCTCCTCCTCCACCAACCACGACTCACCACAAAATAACCCAAGACCTCCAAGGAATCCCGATCCACCCCTTCCCCTCCTCTCGCTGAAATATACCGATACCTTGTCAGATAAACCAAATCGCATCACCCCTTTAGACCCAATCCACCGCCATATCCTGTGTGGTATGATGCCACCGCCTGCTGTGAGTATCATGGAGGAGCACAAGGGCATTCAATCGACAATCGCGGGCACTCAGAGGGAGAGTGCACGCCTAATCCGAACGGGTGGTTGAAGATCGAGGGAAATGGTTCCTCCCCAATGTCACTCTCAAACCCACTACCTAACCATAATGCGTAGTGGTGTGAATATGATTGAGTCCGAGGGAGAAGGATCAACACCTAAGTGGACAAGTTGGTCCCTTATTTCAAAGAAATTTTTGCCATATCAAGAAGAGAAGGTCACCTTTGCCCTCGTAGCAGGATTTGAAGAGAGTACGGTGTCCTTACATGGAGGGGCAACACCATAAGTCGCAAGATTGTGAGGGGTTCAGCAAGAAGTCCAAATTTGTTATCTCTAAAGTTCGAGATGCCGCATAAAGGCGGAAGGGGAAGTGAACACCGCTAGACTCACCAAACCGCTTCTACCTCCAAGCCTAATCACTTTCACCCCCAAGAGCCTCACCGCCGCAGAATAGCTTATCCGAACTACGCCCCACCTTCCTCGTCACCAATACTCACGCAAATTCCTTGGAACTATAATTTCCAAGTTTTTACTCGTGGAGCGCCAAGCAACAGATCCGCCCCTAGCCTTGCCTCACCTCCGACACCACCAAAACCATGTTTCGCTTCTCACGAGCATTTCAGATGACTTATGCCGACTCGCTAGCAACATTACTCCCAAACCAGCCTCGCCCGTTATTGCAACAAAACCTTCTCCACTGAGCAAGAAGTCGAGTTTATAACTCAAGTGGGAGGTGTTACGGAACGAAGAAAGAGAGAAGAAAAAGGGAAAGTAAAATGGGAGAGTCATCAAGAAACACTAAGAGGAGGTTGAGAAAGCAGGAAGCAGAGCCTATTGAGCGCAAGGAAGATGAAGAACCGCCGCCCAAATAATGAAGCAGAGCGAGTATGACGTGGTGGAGCAATTGAGAAAACCCCGCCCAATTTCATCAAGTATCACCGATCCCGAGCTCTAAGTCCACCGACAAGCCCTACAAAGAATCCTCGGATCAGCCTTTGTGAACCCCGACATTACTCCAGGCGCTTTGAGAAAATAGTAGGACAAATCTGCATCCACTCAGAGCCTTTTCTCAAGAGGAGGTAGACTCGCGGGCTTAGGGCACAATAAAGCTCTACATGTAATCGTGAAGTGTAAGGGTTGTATAGTGGCCAAGGTTCTCATCGATAACGGATCGCCTCAATGTATCGCTTAGCGCGACCTTAGCCAAAGCACGGCTGACCAATCGCATATACGCCGAGTGCAATGGTGGTAAGAGCCTTTGACTGCATCAGAGAGAGGTACTGGGAGACATTGACTTGCCAATCCAAGTCGGGCATGTACTTTCAACGCCACGCTTCAAGTGATGAACATTGAGCCGCTTACACTATGTTATTAGGGAGGCCGTGGATCCACTCGCGAACGCTGCTCCTTCAACCTTACACCGTAAGATCAAATACATTAAGGACGGCAAAATCATCACTGAAGGGGCGAAGAGGCCATATCGTCACTAAGCCGCAATCACTTCCTTATGTGGAAGCGCCGAGGAATCATTGAGAGTTCTTTCCGTGCCCTTGAATTGCAAGATACTGGAAGGAAGGGGCTATGGCTATGGTGGCCAAAGTAATGTCAAGAAACGGTATCAAGAGGGGAAAGGCTTGGGCACCGCTTGCAAGGAATCGTCGAGCCTATACCGCTATTCGTAAGATAGGCCGCTGTGGTTTGGGGTATGAGGAGGATGCCTCGTGGATGGGCGATTCTCGATGAGGAGAATGCTTCGGATCGAGGTTCACCAGAGACGGGAAAATGAAAATAGTCCCGAGAATTACGAGATCTTCACCAAACCTGGCCATCCAACATCCGCAAGTACGTAAGAATCACCAGATGATCCATCCATAGATGTCATCCAACCGATTCCTTGTATGAGGCCCTAGTTTCACCCATGGTCGAGGAGCAGAGCTTGACAACCGACAACTGAGGATATCCTGCACTCAATTTCGAGTAAAGTACCTCCGTTATCTACACTTGATCATTTTGTCCATGGTGACAAGTGTAATAATCAGAATGGACCTTTTCTTATGGCATTAATATTAATGAATTGATAGCGCATTTTAAATCCAATACTCTCTTTCCTTTTTAATTCCATCCTTATAACATGTTCTATTCTTTATTCATTCAGACCATTCATCAATTAACACCTAATAATCCAATAGACTCGTAAATTCCTCCGTTAATTTTGAAATCCCCATAATCGCCATTACTTCAAGTAATTCCGAGGAAGACCTTACGTAAGAAAGCAATGAAAAGATGAACCCTCCTCGTGCCTTGTGAAGATGAAACGCGCACAATAAACTTAGGCTCAAGAAGTAAAAAGGGAACTTAAGGTAGTGGAGAGTGAGGAATTGGGAGATATGATCGGTCCGCTTAAGGAATTTCTCGACGATTTTCATGGAGCTATGATGATATGGTTGGTTTGGACCCCGATAGTGACGCACAAGATTCCTTTAATTCCGTGAACGATCCCTGAAGCGTAAATCGAGGAGAATGAATCCCACACACCGCTTCAAGGTTCGGATGAAGTCAAGAAACAAGATGACGCCGGTTCTTGGAAGTAGTCAAATATCCCCAATGGGTGGCTAATGTCGCCCCAAAGAATGAAGAAAGACGGAGAGTCAGGTGTGTGTTGACTACAGGACCTTAATAAAGCAAGTTTGAAAGATGATTTCCTCTCCTCACATTGATGTGTTAGTTGACAATGCCGCGGATTGGGTAGGTGTTCGTGGTATTGATGGGGCATCGTGGTACAATCAGATTCCGATGGACAAGGAAGACAAGGATAAAATCGCTTTCATCACCCAATGGGGGTATTTTGCTATCGGGTCATGCCCTTCGGGTTGAAGAATGCCGGCTACTTACCAAATACAAGAATGGTCACATTATTCCACGATATGATGCATAAAGAAGTGGAGGTATATGTGGATGATATGATCATTAAATCCAGGAGAAGAGAGCCACGCTCAGTGATGAGGAGGGTGCTCAAAGGCTCAGAAATACAAGTTGAAGTCAACCCCGCTAAATGCATCTTCTGAGCTAGATCGGGAAAACCGTTGGGATTCATAGTGTTTAGAAAGGGATAGAAGTGGATCCGCATAAAGTTCGAGCTATTCAAGAAATGCCGCCCCCAAAAACAGTAAAGGAGGTGCGCAGCTTTCTAGGAAAGTTGAACTACATTTCAAGATTTATTTCTAATCTCACCGCCAAAGCCGAGCCTATTTTCAGACTACTCTAAGAACAATCCTACCCAATGGGATTCGGATTGTCAAAAGGCTTTCGAGACAATCAAACAAGATTTGTCAAACCCACCAAGATTGGTCCCGCTCAGGCAGTGTGCCTCGATCCTGTACATGGCACCAACAGAGCTCTATGGGATGTGTTTTAGGACAAAGATGATGATACCGCCTAAAAGAGAGGGCCATTTACTACCCGAGCAAGAAGTTCAATGATTGTGAGTCAAGGTACTCTTTCTTAGAAAAGACTTGTCCGCTGCTAGCCCGACAAAGAAATCGCCTCAAGCACTACATGTTGAATCACAAGACATGGCTTATCTCCTGATGGATCCTATCGATACGTATTCGAAAGCCCATTCGTGTCGGAAGGATAGCCAAGTGGCGTGTTATACTCTCCCAATATGATATAGTCTACATGACCCGAAAGCGTGAAAGGTAGCGAATTGTCGACTCTCCTAGCGGAAAACCCTATCCCGATTATGAAGCTCGATTTTGAGTTCTCGACGAACATATTAATGAAGTAGATCATAAGAAGAGGGGTCACTGATGTGTGGGAAATGTATTTTGACTGAGCAACAATTTATCCGAATGGAATTGAGCCGCATTTAGTATCCCTGCATGAAAGCACTTCCCAATAGCCGCTAAGTTGGGATTTGACTGCACTCAACAATGTCGCAGTAATATGAAGCTTGTGTAATGGGTCTACATGTCGCTATAGAGATGAAAATCGTAAAGTTGGAGGTGTATGGAGACTCGCCCGATAATTTATCGTGTCAAGGGAGAATGGCAAACCAAGGATCCAAGCTAATCCCCTACCGTAAATACTTCATCGAGATGATCAGTGAATTCAAGAAATCTCTTTCACTCATCCGAGTAGAGACAAGAATCAATTTGTCGACGCCTTAGCTACTCTAGCCGTTATGGCTCAAATCAAGAAGGGCGACGCTTCGCACGCTGAAGATTAAAGTAAGGGATGAGCCACCTATTGCTTCATGATTGAAGAAGAGCTCGATGGAAAGCCTTGGTATCACGACATCCCGGCCCATCAGAGAACCGAGAATTCCCTTCAGGCAAGCAAAATGAAAAGAAGATGATTCGAGGTTAGCATTGGGGTACTTTCCTGCTGGGGAAACCCTATACAAAAGAAGCTCCAACGGTGAATTATTGAGATGTGTGGATGCAAAGGAGGCAAAGAGAATCCTTTTGAAACTCATGAGGGAAATTGTGCAACTCACGCCAATGGACACATGATGGCCAAGCAAATCATGCGACGTGGGTATTTTTGGACCACAATGGAAAAGGATTGCATCGAGTATTTCCTAAGTGCCACAAGTGTCGATTTACGCAGATCCGATAAATGTGCCACCTCACAAGTCGCTCAATCTCGCCTCACCGTGGCCTTTGCAATGTGGGGCATAGATGTGATTGGTCCCATCAATCCCAAGGCATCCAATGGGCACAGATTCATCCTTGTAGCCATCGACTATTTCTCCAAGTGGGTCGAGGCGACATCCTATGCTCACATCACGCAGTAACACGCTTTCAAATTCTTCGTAAACAATATCATATGCCGCATGGTCTCCGAATGAAATTGTCACCGATAACGCCAAGAACCTCGAACGGTCCAAGATTCGTAAGCCGGTGATCAATACGTAATCCGACATCTCAATTCCTCCCCATACCGCCCTCAGATGAATGGAGCGTGGAAGCCGCGAACAAAAATCTAAAGAGGATAATCCGAAAATGACGGTCACATATAGGGATTGGCATGACATGCTCCTCACGCCTTCATGCATACCGACTTCCATAAGAACCTCAACTGGGCAACTCCATACTCACCGGTCTACGGATGGAAGCAGATACCGTTGAGGTTGAAATTCCTTCCTAAGGATTCAAGGAATCGTGATTGGTGAGTCGAATGGATCCACCAAGGTTGGATCGCTTAAACTTGCCGGATGAGAAAAGGTTAACAGCAGATGTCACGCAATTATATCGAGGAGAATGGCTAGGCATTTGATAAAAGCGTCGCCCACGGAATTCCAACCCGGGACTTAGTTCTAAAGAAAGTACTACCAAACCAAAACGATCCCCGGCAAATGGTCACCAACCTACGAGGGACCCTATGTGGTTAAAAAGGCGCGCATCGAGGAGCCTTGATCTTGACCCACATGGACGGTGAAGAATTCCGAGACTCGTGGAATGCCGACACTGCCAAGAGATACTATGCATAAAAAGGAGAAGGGATGAAACCCAAAGGGCGCCCTAAAAAAAAAAAAAAAAAAAAAAACCTTCTTGGGGTGAAAACCAAAAAGGGCGCCCCAAGAACCAAACTGAGGAATAAGGAAGGGGGCATGAAACCGCTGGATAGAGAGGCAAACTGTCACGGCAAGGGACTTCAGAGAACTTGGAATATGGCAGCTTAAAAGACTTCAAAACCAACTAAAAGGAATATATGAGATCTATCCTTGTACCTTTCCTTTTCCTTTGAAAGTCTATTTTTCCTAAAGCCATGATAAAGTTATACTCCATTCCTTCTCGCTTTTGTTTTCCCGCTACTCACTTTTTAATACTATCCTTTCTCTTTGACTAATGCGCTATTGATTAGTTAAATTTCTCGCATAAGATTTGAATTTAAAATTGATAACCTCGCAGACTTTACTATGAGATTTGCAGGAATAGCCGCCAAAAAAAAAAAAAAAAAAACTAGAGGTGAAAACCCGAAGGGCGCTCGTCGAATGGACGAAAGAAAGTGAAAACCCACAAGGGCGCTTTCCAAGAATAAGGAGAAAGTCGAACGGAAAAGGGACATCCGAAAGAACGAGGTCATAGGTCGCCTACAACTCCTCCTCCATTAATCGTCCGCCTTCATTATCTTGTTAAGTACACTTTGTCGTGAATAACTTCATGTGCCAAAGTCGACTTGTTTTGTAAGTTGATTTTAATTTCATGCAATTTACATTTCATGTATCAACCTCCGTTCCTTGATCTAAGTTGATTTTAATTTCATGCAATTTACATTTCGCTATCAACCTCCGTTCCTTGATCTAAGTTGATTTACATTTCATGCTATCAACCTCCGGTTCCTTGATCTAAGTTGATTTTAATTTCATGCAATTTACATTTCATGCTATCAACCTCTCGTTCCTTGATCTAAGTTGATTTTAATTTCATGCAATTTACATTTCGTTATCAACCTCTCGTTCCTTGATCTAAGTTGATTTTAATTTCATGCAATTTACATTTCATGCTATCAACCTCTCGTTCCTTGATCTAAGTTGATTTTAATTTCATGCAATTCCACCATCAACCTCTCGTTCCTTGATCTAAGTTGATTTTAATTTCATGCAATTTACATTTCGCTATCAACCTCGTTCCTTGATCTAAGTTGATTTTAATTTCATGCAATTTACATTTTCTCGTTATCAACCTCTCGTTCCTTGATCTAAGTTGATTTTAATTTCATGCAATTTACATTCCCGTTATCAACCTCTCGTTTCTAGATCCAAGTTGATTTTAATTTTCTAGGTCATTAACTTAGGTGTGCTTTAGTTCCCTAATTTCAACACCTAATCGCCCAAAATATGAGTTCAATCTTTACATAATTCCTATACGGAAATTTTTCCTTTAATAGAAATTATGTAAAGAGGGGCACTGCCGACACCATATTTTGGCCGATCCCTAGAATCAATAAAAATTCTTCTTGAACAAATAATCACGCTTTCCGATCCTCTTGATAGGCGGTCACATTTCCGATCTCTCCTCACAAAGAATTGAATTAATGCCGAGTCCTCATATTCATTAAGGCCTCGCCGATCTCTCAAATCATTTACCGACCTCTCAAACCCGTTGTCGAATTTCCTGACCACAAGTATATTCCGATCTCTCGTTGATAAATAAAATGAACTAGCACTAGATCTTTTCCTACCGCTTTATTGCCGACTCCTTTTCTAAGATTAAGAGCTAAAGTTTTGGTCTGGCTTAACGAGGGTTCCGATCTTAAGTGTTCAAGTTAAATTTTCAATTTTAATCAAGTCCCGTTCAAGATTTCTCCCCCACCGATCTCATGCTTATAGTGCTTTCCGATCTTATATACTTAGATTAATAATCGCATTTAGTTCATGTTTCGCTATGCTCATAAAATAAAATACTTAGGCAATTCAAAGATTTTACAATCACATACATTCATTGAACAAAAGAGATATTCCATTTCATTTCATAATTTGTACAGTTATTCGGGGATCACCCCACTGATTTACATTCTCCGCTTCACTCTCTCTCTCTTCCTCGCCTCCTCCTCACTATCTTCACCATCGCCCGGAGCCGTGTCGCCCATCCAAGAGAAGTCCTCTTCGTGATAGCGCTTTGGAGTTCGGCCAAGAGATCCTTATGAGCATTCACATAGGCTCCGCCATTCCCGACACCATCTCTTCATCCTTTTCCTTAAGCTCTTTGTCTTTCTCCGAAAGCTCCTTATCCTTCGCTAAGCTCCTCTACAAGTTGAGCGACTGAGCGCTTCATGGCCAAGTGCCCGGACTTCTCCGAGAGCCCGCTCACTTTCACCAAGTCACGAGACCTTTCGCCACCGGTCTTCATGGTACTTCGCCCGCCCTCGACTTGAGATATATAATCCCGAGCGGATGAGAGTTGGGATCGAGGGAAGCCAATTCCTGATTTTTCTTCCCAACCTCCTTACCCAGACGCGAATCTTTTCTCAATCATGGTCCGGTTCACTGCACACTCCACGCTTAGGCTCATGGTTCGAGTCAAGATATCATCGAGACCATTCTCGGGATAGCCCGTCCCGATCCTCTTGAAAGAAGATGGTAGATCCTGTGACTTTGGCAAAATCGAGTTCTCCTAACACCGGCTATTCTTCAAGCAATGATCAAGATTTGAGCGCCACGAGAAGAGGTCCTCCCGTAAGATTGAGAAGGCTCCTTTCCGTGCTTGGAATAATCGAGAGAGGCGGGGTCGCTTCTTCCGATCTAGGAGGAGATCCGACAGCCTCAATGGTCGGCGGACCAAGGTTGAGGCGGGTCTTTGTATCTCCCTGTGTTCGTGGATCGTGTTTGAAGACGCTCAACGCTTCATCTCCTTTACCTTCCGAGATCTCTTCCTTCTTCCGCTTCCTAGAACCTCACCACCCGCCATACCGCACGTAAAAGAGGTTAGTGAGATCGCTAAGGTCCCGAGAATCGAGATATAGAAAATACCAATGCCGAGGTCGAGAGCTAAGTTCGCGATCTCACGGTGATCGCTGCATGGTCCAATGGTGCGCTTCAGCCACCGTGATTTGGACAGAATATTTTAGAGTGGCGGCCGACTTTTCACCCATCACTATCAAGCTTTCCTCTGACTCAAGGTAATGTGCTTCGAAGCTGGGCCCTCGTACCACCAAATACGAGGAAAGTCCTCAAAGCAAATGATCTTTACTTCCTCGTAATGAAGAACCTGCTCTTCCAATTCTTAAGGGATGAGGGCAGATCGAAAAGAGTCCGCAATGAGGCTTCACCGAAAGAACCAAAGGTTCGCCATCCTTTCGCGAGTTAGTCCGTAGCTCTACGAACACCTTAGCCGTAGGTCCGATTCCCTTAGCTCCTGCATAGACCTCTGAAAGCAACCAAGATCCGCCACGAGTTGGGGTGGATTTGAACAATGGATGCTCGTGAAATTTTAGGACCTCCTTATAGAAATCGCCTAGAGGGAACCTCGCATCGCCTTTAATCGCTCTCATACACCATAACCATGTCATCCTCTTCAAAAGAGTGATCGACACGAAGATCGCCATGGCACTTGATCACCATATGAATCAGACAAATGTTGTATTCTTGAACAAACGATTGCAGATCGGATTCTCAAGAACCGACTAAGCTCGTTTATAGGAAGGGTCTCTCCTTGAAGGTGGTGCAAGCCTTGATGGTATGACCCACCCCGACTGGAGCAGACCCTAGGGGTTTAGGTTGCACGCTGGCCCGATCGCTTCTTCATCGACGATGACCATGAGAACTGAATGGAAGGAGGGCTCGCCGCTCCGACCTTCTGCACCGCCATTTTTAAAAAAACAAAGAACTTAAACAAGAAAGAGGATCAAAGCCTTACCGAGTCCGATCGGCCTAAGAACTGGAGAAAAGGAGAGAACTTCGAAGTTGCGAACAAGAGGCTGAGAAAGGAATGAGAGAACAACTGGCTAACCCTCCCACCCCTATTTATACTAGTCCGAGCATTTAATGCGAGGTTCTAGGCAGCGCATCGATTGGTGGGACTCGACAAATGCTTCTCAAATATCCGAATGTTCCGAGATCTGCTAATTAGAGATCGCATAATGAGTTAAAAATTTTGAATAAAGGATCGCTAAGGGTCATTCGTAAAGAATCGATTGATAATCACATCGAGATCGGAAAATAATCAATGCAAAATAATAAGATGATAACCGACAAAATAAAGTCTTTATTTTCAAGAGATCAGATTCCATCAGTTGGGAGATCTCTAGAGATCTGATTACAATAAAGGTCTCACATCATCATTTCGAGATCTCTAGAGATCGATTGCATTGAAAATAAAATACATCATTTGGGCGATCTCTAGGATCGACACAATAAAGGTCTAACTACATCATTTGGGCAATCTCAAGGATACCACCACGATCTAAGGATCGCTTTATAATCGATCCCATGATATTGCCGACCGGATGCTTCATCCGCTTCAACACCCAATGTGGATCAATCGCCGGAACACTCAATGTGATGAGAAGCCGAATGAACTCGCTTGAGCAACTCGAGATCGGCATAACCGAGGCCCGCACAATACGGACGGCCAAATCCAGCTTCTCACCATCGCCAATTAGATCATCCAATCACCGGATCATAAATTTTCACCTGAGAAAGGAAATCCATCTAAAAGATCAAAGCCTCGCTTACAGTGCCGTGGTATGTCATGACAAACCCAGACATCCCAATCTCCACCGTTGATCTCACTTGTAAGGATGAATCCGAACCCTTGGATCAAAAGAGAAGACGGCAATACCAATTTTTCACTCTTAGCCCTCGATCGTTCCGACAAGAGGATTCAAGACCGCTGATTAAAAGAGGAAAAGGACAAATATTCCGAGAAGCGATCTCAAATTCGCTTTGATTCTCTTTAATTCCCGAACATCCGATCATGTACTTCAAAATCTTGACCTCCATCTCCTCAAAATAAATCCCGACTTCATGGGGAGCACCCGATTCCTATAAATACCGCATGAAAACTGCTCAAGGACGGAAAAATATAGACAAGAGGTCGCTATTATCGTGGAGGAACTCAAACTTCATTCACTTTGTTACTCATTGCTTTGTAGTGATCAAAAGACTTTTGAAACTAGTTTTCGTGGAGTGTTTTCTTGAAAAGATTTTGAATACCGAACTCTACATTTCCAGCTTGTTCATTATCCGTCATACTCTCATCATCTCTCGCTTTTCCTCTGCTCAAGCTCAACTTCCTTCCACCGGTTCTTACCGTTACCTTTTAGCTAAAGCATCTCTCGCTTCACGATGCATATCAACTCTCAGCCGATCAATCCGCCATCTTCATCACTATTTACCACCTCATAGTTATTTCAATACATTTGGCTCCTCACAGACATCAACTCTCAGCCGATCAATCCGCCATCTTCATCACTATTTACCACCTCACGCTTATTTCAATATATTTGGCCTCATGTAAGAGTTCATATTATCGCTTTATTAAGTATTTGCGCTTACTTTTCGTGACTTTCTTTGTTCTCTTTACGCACGCGGTTTTCTAAGTTTATTCTAAGCAAAAATCTCAAAGAACGTTACTCTAATTATCTCTTTAGTGATCGGTCCATCATTTCATCAATTTTCGCTATTTCAATACGAGCTTTTAGCTCCTAGTAGCGTAAGTGGTCAGCAAAATATAGGTATTCAGAACTTAAGGGTCTCTTTAAAAGAGAAAGTTGAATAACACGTCAGAAAATAGCCAAACTATTAGCCGACGTGAACGGAATTCGCAAGATACCATGAAGAGGAATAAAACCAAAATAAACTAGATGTAATGATCGGACATTAATAGGTATGCGAAATGACTACATGGAAGGTCGGTAAATCAAGTTTAGTATTACCCATTTAGTCATAGGGTATCAAGAAACCTTATCTCCAAAGATTTTTGAATGCCGTAAACCTTAGTTTTAGGTTCTTGTGACATGTAGCTGAAATTGAAATTCGAGATCGCAAAGCCCTTCAGTTCTCGCTAATCCGAAAGAGATCTGAGGAGGGTTCTTATCCTGGCCTCCTCAAAATTCTAATAAACGCCTAAAAGAGATCTGAGGAGAGTTCTTATCCTCCCTTCAAAATTTTAATAAACATTAAATAGAGATCTGAGGAGAGTTCTTATCCTGGCCTCAACTCAAAACATTAATAAATAACTCTAAAGGAGATCTGAGGAGGGTTCTTATCCGGCCTCCCCTCAAAATTTTAATAAACGCCTAAAAGAGATCTGAGGAGAGTTCTTATCCGGCCTCATCCTAAAAATAAATAACTTAAAGGATCTGAGGAGAGTTCTTATCCTGCCTCCTCAAAACTTTAATAAATAACTTAAAAGAGGCCTGAGGAGAGTTCTTATCCGATTCTCACACTGCTCACTAAGGTTGTCTCATTTACTTGTGTATCCGGGTAATCCTAATTAGTGAAAACCAAATATTCCTTTACCAAAAGGATTAACATTCCCATCAAGCCCTTCTAACTAATTTATAAAGGACGCAAAATTAAATCTACTTACCCTTATTAAGGGACGAGGTGGGGTGCCTAACACCTTCCCACCCGCTACTGACTCCTAACCTAGAATCTCTGCTTTGAAGTGGTTTCATTCTTAATTTATCTTCTCAAATGGTTTTCTTTAGTTCCTCAAAACTAAGGTGGCGACTTCACTCTTTCCCACTTCGTGAGTGATCGTCCAAGCACCGCAAAATCCCATTGCATACATGACTCCACTGGGACATATTGACCCAACCCCGCCTAGAGGTCCAAAAGTAGGCTTAATTTTTGTCCGATCAAATTATATTTAGAGGGGCTCACTCACATGTCTTATATGCTAATTATTATTGCTACTAACTATTTTGTTTTGCCTGCTCTATCTCCTACAAAGGTTTTCATTTCAAAGAAAAAGAAAAAGAAAATGGAAAATAAAATCCTCGAATTGGGAAGAGGTAAAAGTGTCCCTTCACACACCGAACACTTACACAATGTCCTCACACACTATGGTCCTAACCCGGCTTTCTTACCCTTTTAGGAAAGTAGGAGGGGTCATGTAGGCATTCGTGGGTTTTACCCTGCTAGTATCCGTGAAGGCTTCGCCAAATTGAAACTTGTTCTATTTACCGTGATACCCGTGGAATTTTCCGATAATATCATGGGGTAGGATGGGGCTCTCACTGCATGAGGGGCAATTTGGGAACTCGTGGCTATTAGAAAATTAGATCCCGAGCTAAACCATCACGATAGCCAAAGCCGTAGTAAATCGCCTCATAAGATAGAACTATCCAGATAGGTAGCGCTACCCTGTTAGAGTCTCCTACTATAGGACAAAAGGGGCATACTTACTCTTACCCTATTCTCGCTTTAATTTCCTTTGTTCATTTCTTTGAGGGTAATCTTGAATCCTACTAAAACGCCTACACATTTTCCTACTTTGATAAATGTGTACGTGTCACCCTCACAATAGATGATTCAAAATTACCCTAATTTGTCTTACTAACAAATTTTCTCAAAGCGCTACTCAAACCAAGAGTCCAGATAAGGATAGGCATCATTTTATCATGGCATCCTCGAGTCACTACAGGAGAGGCTCAAAGATGCTAAACTTTGGTCCAAATCACCATTGGTCTGCACTTCGCAAAATGATGTTTCCGAGGCACACATTAGCTCAATACCTTCACCGATCCGACAAAATAGAGGTCAAAATGAACAACCTCGAGGGTCCGTCTAATAGATGGAGGTTGCTTCCGATCGTCAAGGTACGCTTTGAAGAGAAGTACGAGGATTGCAACCTTAATGCAAGTCAAGGTCCAAATCGCATTAAAAGCCATGTTGACGGTTTGGAATCCTGGCACGGAGTGTTCTCTTTCAATGACATTGATACGCCCCCACTATGGAGGAATATCGTGCATTGCCGGGGATCCCATATTCATTGCGTAACCTGATCTACTTACACCTCGAGCATAGGCGCACTGAAACGGTTGGCACATATGTTGGGTTCTCCCCGTAAGAAGTAAAGTCCAGAGAAACAACCAAAGGGAACACGCATGGATGGCATTGACGACTTTGAGAAGCGTTAGATCATCACCTCCAAGAGAAACAAAGTGGATCAAGCTCCGTGGCACTCGCCTTGGGAATCTATGGTCCGATCCTCGCTCTGGGCCATTGGGGATCATCACTAGCAAGCAAAGGAGGTATTTTGGACAAGAGAAAGGCAGGATCATCCGATACCGCAATTCTTGCCAAACCTTGTTAACCCTAACTTACCGCATAACAGGAAAGGGTCCATTAAGTGTTGCTCGCTATTATACCGACTATCACCACATGTGTCCCGTGGAGACAAAAGGATTGACTTGGTACCTTGACCAGCCTCCCATTGAGAAGATGATCCGGTTAGTGATCACCAAGAATGAAAAACAGCATGGAACGGATTTTGAGTTTCAATAGCCATGATTATCGTTGGAGGAAGTCGTGGACGCCAAGCCAACCCGCCTTGATTGGTACAGAGGTATTCACTGTCCCCGATTGGAATAACCGGCATACAAGTTACACTCAAAGACCGTAATGAGGCGCTTTGGCTCAACACACCATGATCAACATTAAAGAATACCACTCAAGGTCACTTCTACCATGAGCTCAAGGAAGAAGAAGGGTTGAAAATGGCTCGCAAGTCCCGGGAAAACATCACTCTAATGGAGAGATCACCCAAAGGCCCAAGTGCCTCGCGACACCTTAAATGGAGAGCCGATAGGGACCAAGAACGCCTACCAGAGAATTCAAGGACGACAACCTCGCCAAGACGCCTATTAGAGGAAGTCGATAATCGCCTCGGTTGACTCGCCACAAAAGGCAAATACCGAGAACTCACACTGCAAGAACGAATGAAACAATTGAGGACCAACAAACAGAAACTTAAGAGAAGGGTAAGAAAGCTCAAGGAAGAGGCAAGGGCCAAAGGATAGGGTTCAAGAGCAAGAGGTACAGTGGGAAAGAAAGAAACTCTCTCCAAGCCGAGGTCAAAGAGATGAAAGGGCGTAATAGTAAGCTTCAGAAAGGATGAAGTACCAAGAGGTACTCTGAAGAGTATAAACAGGAAAACAAGAAGAAGAAGCTTGAATTAAAAGAACAGCACTCTCATCAACGACATCTTGAAAGAGTGTGCAAAGAAAGGAAAGAGAAAGAGAAACAAGTCGCCTCTATCAAGGATCAAAGAAAATGTGGACCAGCTTGGAGAAAATGATAGCACAGGGAAAAAGGAACTATTACCCGAACTGAGTATGCTCAAAGTGTTCGATCCTCGCCAAACAAGAGGAAAGGTTATATGAGTATCTCGTAAAATGTCATCTCATTATAAAGAACCTCCTAACCTAGGCCGATGTAAAGAATATGTCAGATAAATTATTCAGCTTAATGAAATGATTTTTGGACCATTGTCTAAGCAGATTTGTGAATGAATAATATGACTCGTAGGAACTCCTCGCTAGGGTTATGTGAAAATTGAAATGCGCTATATGGACAGTATCATAAATGCGCATTCAATCCCGCCATTCACTAATCGACTATCGAACGATGCCATGATAAAGCCGAGGCGATTATCCTTTGCATTCCAACCTGCTCTCAAATGCCATCAGATCCTTCGTCTGCATCAGACTTTTAGTTTCTTTGCAAAACTCAAATTCATTTAAATTTTTTTATCCTCACAGAAATCAATATTGATTCAAACAAGGCAAGTCCGACTCAAGCACACGATCCAACCCAAGCGAGTGTACTTAACAAGATCTCGAACGAGGAAGATAATGGAAAATCAGAGCAAGTACAGAACCTACAGGACAAAGGTCTCCGAGTTGAAAGATCACTCAAATTATGAGACTAATGAAGGAAATGTCTCGTAACAAACTCGCCTAACCTAGCCCACCATTACCTCCTCCGCCTCCTACAACAAATGATCCTCGAAGCTTCAACCTCTTTACCTTTCGCCTCCCATTCCGACCCGACAATCATCACAATCCGTGACCATAAATAATGACCCACCTTTTTCCTATTACCCTACTGCCTCAAATGCCGAGCCTCACCATTCAATCCCGATCCTCCAGCTTTACTTCCACCCTCGCCTCCCGCTGGAGGAGCGTATCATGCGGTGGAAGGAGAACATAGGGCGAGAGAAAACGAGAAACTATCTGCCCTAGAAGAAAGATTGAGAGCAATAGAAGGGTTGAACATGTATGGCTCAGTTGATGTGTCGTCACTGAGATTGGTGCCAGATGTGGTGGTACCACCCAAATTCAAGGTTCCCGATTTCACAAATACAAATGAAACTGATCCTCAGATCCACCGCAACCTACATTGCCAAAATGTCCGCTTTAACAGAAGACGATAGACTTCTCATTCACTTCTTTCACGAGAGCCTCCGAGCAGCCTCCGAGATGGTGTATACAATTGACAGAGCAAGTCGCACTCGGAAAGATTTAGCCGATACCTTTCTTAAGCAAAGACAAATTCAATTGTGATGCAAGACCCACAAGGAGGGACCTCTGTAACTGCACAGAAAGACCTGAAGGTTTTAAGCAAGATGCCCAACGATGGAGGGAGAAGGCCGCAGTATATCCTCCAGGATCGAGCAATGAACTCGCTCCCTATTCATGAAACATTGAAGGCTCCCTACTTCAACCTGATGATCGAAATACCTCCAAATTTTCTCGATATCATCCAAGCCTGAGAGAATTGAAGCTAACTGAGAATAGGAAGGCTACAGGAGTTGACCGAGAACCCCGTGAAAAGACCGCCAATTTTGGCAAGAAGAAGGAGAGTGATGTGCATTCCATCACTCGACGTAATAATTTTCCCAATTCCCCAAAATAACTACCGCCATATCCTCCTCTCATGGCCCAACTATCGCAAACATCCCACCCCTTTCCCTAATTATTCACAACCACGCCCACAATACGCCCCACCGCAAATTTCCAACCAAGACCACCTCCTCCTCCACCAACCACGACTCACCACAAAATAACCCAAGACCTCCAAGGAATCCCGATCCACCCCTTCCTCCTCTCTGAAATATACCGATACCTTGTCAGATAAACCAAATCGCACTCACCCTTTAGACCCAATCCACCGCCATATCCTGTGTGGTATGATGCCACCGCCTGCTGTGAGTATCATGGAGGAGCACAAGGGCATTCAATCGACAATCATGGGCACTCAGAGGGAGAGTGCACGCCTAATCCTAACGGTGGTTGAAGATCGAGGGAAATGGTTCCTCCCCAATGTCACCTCAAACCCACTACCTAACCATAATGCGGTAGTGGTGTGAATATGATTGAGTCCGAGGGAGAAGGATCAACACCTAAGTGGACAAGTTGGTCCCTTATTTCAAAGAAATTTTTGCCATATCGAAGAGAAGGTCACCTTTGCCCTCAGTAGCAGGATTTGAAGAGAGTACGGTGTCCTTACTATGGAGGGGCAAACACCATAAGCCGCAAGATTGTGAGGGGTCTGTGCAAGAAGTCCAAATTTGTTATCTCTAAAGTTCCGAGATGCCGCATAAAGGCGGAAGGGGAAGTGAACACCGCTAGACTCACCAACCGCTTCTACCTCCAAGCCTGTAATCACT
>NW_026615199.1:0-25432 GCF_030052815.1 Hevea brasiliensis
AATGCACCCTAGGAATGCCTGATTCAATTCTTGGTGGCTCGAGAATTGAATCCCTTAGAAAGTCCATGATCATACCATATTCTTGCTTATCCATGAATGCATGAGATGTATGGGAATGTATGCAATTATATGATATATGCATGCTAAATGGATAATGTGCAAAGTGAGACCTTAATAGTAATTAGAATGACCATAAAATCTTCAAACAAATGATTAAGTTGGAAATGCTATAATTAAAGTAATTATAACATAGGCCCTCCATTGGGGCAATTATTTTAGAAATTTTAAATAGTTGCATGAGATGCAATTAATTTAAGAGATTTTCTTAAGAATAATTGTTAAGCATGAGATGTTGTAAATATGTAAATGGTTTGGTGGCCAATATTGGATGTACTGAGGACATTAAAATTATTTGCATAATTCTTGGCTCAATGGGATCAACAACTAATGCAAGATAAGTCAATAATGGATGTACACAGATTTTGAGCATTAGGGGCTAGGTAAAGTTGAACCTCACATGAGATGTGATGGGCAAGGAGTTGCTCACTTATAGTTTATTGTAATTCCAATAATGGATGTACTGAGGATGATCAATAGAATTATAAGAATTCAATCACCCACTAGAAATCCATCCAACTAGGATTTAGTTTTCTACTTTGGAAGTGTAGGATTAAGCTAAGTTAGTGGGAGGACCAATTTGATTAAAGACCATAATCATTTTGGTTAATTACATGATACATTTACTAATTAATCTGGTTATTTTCTGCGATTAATTTTACGATAAAAATGAGCACAAAACAACCACCACCATCAATATCCTTGCAAGCATACTTGATCACAATAGGTTGACGGGACCTAATGCATGCGATTGGCTAAGAAATTTGAAACTTGTCCTGAACCTTGAACATATAGGATATGTTCTAGATTCAAATGTTCTGGTCCCTTACCTCCGGAGGCCACACAAGAGGAACATGAAACTTTGGACAAGTGGAAGGAGCATGATATGAGAGCTAAGTGTTACATGCTTGCTTCCATGAGTAATGAGTTCTGAAGCAACATGAGAACATGCAGTGCAGTGAGATCCTCCTTCACCTACAAGAGTTGTATGGTGAGCACAGCGAGGAATGCTAGGTATGAGATATCTAGGCGGTATTAGTATGAGGATGTCTGAGGGACAGAATGTTGGGGATAATGTCCACAAGATGATTAGGATGATTGGCGGTTGGAACATCTTGACTTCAACATGGATTTCCAACTACTGACAGTTTGATCCTTGATCCCTTCACGAGTCTTTTGGGAATTTTGTGACAAATTTCCATATGACTCAACGAGAATGCACCTTAGTAGTTTACTCAACATCTGGTTATTGCCCAAAAAGAATATGCCGAGCAATAAAGGAAAAGAGGTAGCTTTGGTTGCATCTTCTTCTTTGGAAAGTCCAACAAGAAGAAGGGCAATAAGAAAAAGAAACCTCAGTTCACAGTCCTTCTAAGAAAATAGCTAAGCAGAAAGGAAGACTAAAGGTGATGAAGGCAAAGGAAAGTGTTTCCACTACCAATAGGAAAGTGTTTCCATTGCCAATAAGAAAGTGTTTCCATTACCGATGAAAGTGTTTCCAGCGGCGAGTATAGCAATCTAAATGAATGCAATGCCATGGTGAAAACCAACTCAAGTTCAAAATATATTTGGCACTTAAGGTTATGTCATGTTGTAGAAGATAGGATTACAAAATTGGAGAAAATGGGATTCTATCCTCATTGGGCTCTGAGCCTACTCAACTTGTGAATCTTGCCTTGAGGCAAAATGACTAGATCACCCTTTGTTGGACAGGGCTAAGAAATTTGAAAATATTTTGGAGCTAATACATAGTGATGTATGTGGTCCATTTAAAGAAATGGCTAGAGGGCTTTCATTATTTTATTACCTTTCTTGATGATAAATCAAGGTTTGGGTATTTGTATTTGATGAAATACAAACATGAATCTTTTGAAAAGTTCAAAGAATTTAAATCACAGTAGAAAATCAAGCGGAAAGAATATTAAAGCTCTTGATCGGATCGTGGAGGTGAATATTTAGTCTTGAATTTGATGAATACTTGAGAGAGCATGGCATTGTTTCTCGGTGACTCCTCGAGGAATGCCACGGTGAATGGTGTATCTGAAAGGAGAAATCGTACCCTATTGGATATAGTGCGTAGTATGATGAGCTATCTTGATATGCCAATCTCCTTTTGAGGATTTGCATTAGAATCGACTTTGTATATTACGAATAGGATTCCATCAAAATCAGTTTCTTCCACACCTTATGAGATATGGCATGGAAGAAAACCAAGTCTTAAGCATGTTAAGATTTGGGGTTGTCGACTTATATCAAAAAGTGAACAACGATAAATTGGAGACGGATCGAGAAAAGGTCGATTTGTTGGATATCCAAAGATAGTTTTGGATATTATTTTTATTTGCCTACTTCACAAAGGTTGTGATAAGTAGAGATGCCACATTTCTTGAACAGTTTGTTCAAGAAGGAGGCAAAGGAAGGCAAATAGAGTTAGAATTGGAGAATTCGACCAACCAACGGTCGGATGGATATAGATCCATCTAGTCAACCTATACCAGTTGATGAAACATCTCAATTGTTCCTCGTAGAACAACCGGTATCTCACCCACCGGTGAGATATGGTTTTCTTCATGAAGAAGAACAAGAGTTGTCTACTCATGAAGAAGTAGATCATGGAGATGATCCACTTACCTATGAAGAAGCTATATCGGATATAGACTCTTCAAAATGGATTGATGCTATGAAATCAAGATTGATTCCATGTATAAGAATCAAGTTTGGGATCTTGTTGACCCACTGAAGGTATTATACCTATAAGGAACAAATGGGTTTTCAAGAAGAAAATTGGTTACGATGGAAAGGTAGAGACCTATAAGGCAAGGCTAGTAGCGAAAGGGTTTCGCCAAAGGAAAGGAATCGACTATGAGGAGACTTTCTGCTTTGTTGCCATGCTTAAATCAATTAGGATTTTATTAGCAATAGTGCATACTATGATTATGAGATTTGGCGGATGGATGTCAAAGCAGTTTTTTCAATGGATACATTGAAGAAAACATTTTCATGGAACAACCTAGGGATTTGAATCCCAAGATGGTTCCAAGGTATGCAAGCTAAGCGATCCATTTATGGGTTGAAACAAGCTTGAGGAGTTGGAACATCCGTTTTGATGAAGCCATTAAATCCTTTGGTTTTATCAAAAATGAGGATGAGCCATGTGTATATAAGAAGGTTAGTGGCAGTGCTATCACTTTCCTTGTCTTATATGTGGATGACATCTTGTTGATGGGTAATGACACGGTATGTTGTGACTATAAAGGTATGGTTGTCAAATACATTCTCCATGAAAGACTTAGGAGGCAACCTATATTCTTGGGATTAGCATCTATAGAGATAGGCGAAAAGAATAATTGGTTTATCCCAAAGTCTATACTTGGAAAAGGTGTTAAAGAGGTTTAACATGCTTGATTCCAAGAGAGGATTGTTACCAGTGAGACATGGTATCCATCTTTCTAAAGAGATGTCTCCAAAGACACGAAGAAAGAGATAAGATGGCTAGGATTCCATATGCTTGCTATTGGAAGTTTAATGTATGCAATGTTGTGTACTAGGCGGATATCGCATATCTTTGTTAGTTTGACTAGCGGTATCAATCCAATCGAGTTTGGAACCTTTGGATAGGTATCGAGAATATCCTTAAGTACTTGAGAAGAACTAAGGATTTATTCTTGATTTATGGAAGTGGAGACTTGCAATTGGATGGTTATCTTGATTCGATTTCCAATCGGATATCGATGATAGAAAGTCTACCTCTGGATATGTGTTCATTTGTAATGGAGTGCGATCGGTTGGAAGAGTTCCAAGCGAGCACATTGCAGATTCCACTCTGAGTGAGTATATTCTTTGCATCGAGATCTTTGCCAAGGAAAGCTGTTTGGATAAAGAAGTTCGTGTGAACTTACGGTAGTTCCTTCCATTGAGTCGCGGTTCCACTACCTTTGTGACAACAATGGAGCGATCATCTGAGCTAAGGAACTAAGGTCTCACCCAAAATCAAACACATAGAAAGGCACTACCACATTATCGGAGATATAGTTGGGCAAGGCGATATAGCCATGCGAGAAAATAGCATCAGTGAAAATCCGGTGATCCATTCACTAAGCCTATGTCACGGACTCGGTATGACATCTTGAGAAGATAGGTCTAAGATATTGTAATGAATGGCTCTAGTGCTAGTGGGAGATTGTTAGTAGTATGCCTAGAGCATATCATTTAGTATGTATCTTGTACATATTTTATTAATAAATGGCATTTCCACTTTTACATTTATATAATATATTTATGTGTAATAGAAAAGGTCCATTGATATTTTGTTAGAAATATTATTCTTAAGTTATTAAGAATATGGTGACAATATTTCTAGCAAAAAGTATCATAATTAGGTTATCTATTGAGGATACTTCATTATAAGGACATGACTTATCGAGTCATTTTGTATTAATTTTTGTTCCCAAGTTATTTATATGAGATATAAATAAGATGGAATGGTGAGTCTCATGCCATATAACAAACATGATAGGCACTTATAAATGATAAGTAGGCGAACCGGTGACATTTATGACAAGCACATGGAGTTTACTCTTGTCGATGTTTTGTCATAAATCATATCGATTGCATATAATCTTTAGACTGAGATATACGATTATCTTGTATATAGGTAGTTTGAGTTTGATCTTTGCTTTCATACTTATCTTGTGTATGGGTATATGGGCATGTGTTGGCTCCTACTAGTTATATATGGAGGTAGGTGTTGATCAAGATGGAATCTGTTCCTCTAAGTAAATAGAGATAAAATTCTATGTTCATTTAATTGTTCTTGATGTTTCAAGTTCTGGCGGAGACAGATAGATTTATTCGAGAAAGGAGTTTGATGAGAAAAATTTTTAATCAAGAAGCTGGAATTAAAGAGAACATAATATTCATAGCAAATGGAGTTTGACATAAACCATGACTCGGCTTGAGTTGGGATTTTATGAGAGAGATTCTAGTGCATGGTAACATATGATTATAGGTTCATTTAAGGTAAATCTTATTACTAATTGGGTGGCCATGGCATGCTATGCTAGGTGTTAACCATGGTCTATGAGGTTCATAAAATGATTTAGAGAAATCATTTATGGTAAGAAAGAGTTACGATGATATTAAGAGTTGATATCATGTTTCATTGCCAATTAGTGATGAGAGTAAGTCACACACATACACAAGTAATCACCTATTTAAATATGATTTAATTAATTAATTAAAGAGTTTAATTGATTAATTAAATAGGTTTGGTTGCAATTAAATTGCAAAGTCCTAGCATGACTTGAAACCAAATCTAGATTATTGGATGTGTAGTATAAATTAAATTTATATTTAAAGTGTTTAAATATGAATTTAATTAATGAAAATTAATTAATAGAGATTAATTAATTAATTTATATTTGATATAAATTAATTAGAAGAAGAAAAATAATTATTTTGGGTTGAGAACTCAAAATTAAGACACGAGGCATTTTGGTCATTTTGTAGTGTGACACGTGGCACCATGAGATGGTGACACATGGGATTACATAAGCTTGCCAAATGTTTTTAATCATTTAAGATGATTAAAATCAAGATTAAATATAGGTTTGACACTTGGCACAATGTGATTGGGTTACTTAAACCTAGAGCTAATCAAAGGGTGACATGTGGCAAGGGTTTAATATGTTAACCTAGCTCTTTAAGTGTTGTTATGAGAAAATAAAACACAACCAGCAGCCACACTCCTTTGTCACTCCACTTTGAGGTTTTATCTCTTCTTCTTCATCTCTTATCAATTCAAAGAGATTAGCCATCAATCTCTTGAATTAAGAACGCTAGAAATTGTTTCTAGTGTCCTGTTTACATATTTAATCTCTTAAAAGGCAGAACTTGATTTTCTAATTAAAAGAAAAAGCTTAAGAAGCTATTCAAATGCTGCCATAGGTGTTCTTGGTGTGGACAAGCTAGAGGACAACATCGGTGTCACGAGGCGAATCTCAAAGCGCGAACATTTGCGATTGCATCAAGAGGTTAGTGTAATCGTTCTTGATTTAATCTAGAGTTCTAAAATTAATCGATTAATTTTAAAATCTTATATTGCAAATACAGATACAAAAACATATTAATATAGTTTTAATATTTTGTTTATCATTGAAATCAAATAGATAAAAATAAATCTTGCATGATGCATGTGACCCTAGGTGAAAATTTTTGAATTCAATGGTATAAACTTGTGTTTTTCACGCTTCCGTTCCTTCAGAACGTCAACCACGTATGCAGTCAGTATGGCTAAAAAGCCATGATAACACACAATCGGACATAAAAGCCATGAATGCGGGCGTAAAGTCATTAGTGCGGGCATAAAGCCATGAATACGAGCATAAAGCCTTTGTGATCTTGCTAAAACAATACCCTATTGGCATGCCAATCTATCAATTTGACACACATGTCTAGGCAATACAAGGGCACATAATATTATTGAATATTAATATATTGTGCTTTATGACTTCATTATTTCATGATAAATTCTATAATTTATACATTCATCATAATATTCATACATTCCTTACATCATTCGCATTGATCACAATTCACAACAATGTTGTTCATGTACCATTATTACTCAAAACATTTTCCTTTCTCTCATAAAGAAAACTAATGTTCCATTCATATTTTCATGTGATTCATTTATTCATTACAATATTTATATGAATTCATAACTCATACAAGGTGTTATTATCTTATTTGTAATGGAAACATAAGTCTAATGTAAACCTCATCCCATTCTTACTCAACAATCCATCTAGGTTAATTTCATTTCATATTTCAAGTGGTATTACTTATGTTTTATTAGACCTACTAGTAATGGGAATACAAATCTTAACTATATACTTACATAACTTAAATGTTCATTAAGGCATTTAGGTGAATTACTATTTCTATTCTAAGTAATCCATTAACATTTCATGGATTCCAAATTCCATACCTTAATTTCCTCTACCAATTTAGTTCTTACACTTTGTGTCTTTGTATTACTATTCACATTGCTATTCACTCAAATTGTTGACTTTTTAATACATAATAAATTTATTGAACCTAAGTTCACCAAGATACCACATTTGCATTTTATTTTTGTTGGCATTGATTTCCAATACCATTTCAAAGCTTATTTTATGTTATTCAAAATTTTTAGATTTCATACCTAAGTTTACTATTCCATTGGTCATTATTCTGATGGAAATTTGGCAAAATTTTCTTCATCAAAGTTGTTCCTTTATGTGTCTTCTTTAATTTCATTTTTAATCACTCCATTTGGAGTTTTGTAGCTCAAGTTATAGTCATTTTACCATAACTGGCCGGATTGACTGTACCCAGAATTTACAGGCAATTTGGTTCTGCCATATTTAGTGTCCTAAATTGGACTAGCAATTTGAATTAGTTAGGTTCAGAATTTTAGTTTGTGTTCTTCATAAATGTTGTGAGGATATGTCTCAGCTTTCTACTGGTAAAAATTCAGGTCAATTGGACTTTTCTGCTGAGGTATGACCAAATGAATGAATCTTTGTTCATTTAGTCATTTTGGCGACAGAATGTAAGTCACGGTTTGGTTAATTTTTAGAGCATCCTAAGTTTGTTTTATATACAGGTTTCCTTCATCAAAGTTGTGCCATTATGTGTCTAATTTTATGACCAACTGGCTTTGCACCAATTGAACTTATACAACTCAAATTATAGCTGCCCAAACATGTTGAACTCACATCTAGACTGCGATTGCACAGCTGGGCGACATACATAACCTCAATTCCCATGGCACAAATCACTTCATTTCCTAATCAAACATAGCCAAATGGTCACTAATTGACCATTAAAACTTTAGTTTATGTCCATTTCATCCACCACTAAAATTAAATTTCAAAACCCTAACCCTAATTGACCAAGCCTCCAATTCATGCATCTTACTCCTAATTTGCTATACTAATCATACAATTTATACTAGGGCAGCTAATATGTCACTTTAAATCAAAGAACTCTCCTAACCCTAACTCATGTCAAATGCCTTAAAACATCATGGAACATAATCATGCCTCATTAATTCAATTTTTATCAAATTTTCAACAACTTAGCTCAAATTCATGTTTAGAAAGATGTAAAAGCAAAGAATATGGCACTAAACTCTTTGCTCTAGTAGTAAGGGAAATTTTTTTATGAAGAGAGGGTGAGGTTTTATGGTGTAGTTGGCTAGAGAATCAAGCTCATTTGGAGCTTTAATGGTGGTCTTCCTCTCTTTTTCTCTTTGGTTGCTGCCCATGGTGAGAAGATGCAAATTGTTTGTCAATTTTTGTCTAATTTATCTCCTTTTAATTGGCTTGTTGAGTTGTGATTGATAGAGACCTAACTAATGACATCATGTGATGTCATATTTCCTATTTTCTTTCATTTTCCTTTATTTTCTTTACTACCCATTTTCAATTCAATTTTCAGCAATATTTATTCATATTTTAGATCATAATAATTATTTACTTAACTGGACAAGTTAGTAAAAAATCATCTCAGAAGACGAAATGACCAAAATGCCCTCCGTTTGGCTTAACAAATTAAAATTATCTGAACCGATAGAAAATTTTTTCTAAGTATTTTCTTGGGATTCTAATGCCTTAGAAACCTCAATGACTCTTCTCTGAGTCCCAAAAATTATTTCATGAATTTTCCACAGGTTTAGGGCTTCCAGTACAGCCTTAACTTCCCACTAGGTTACCCATCACTGGGGCACCGGCTGATTTAACTTTGTTGTTTTCATTTCTAAAATTTTTTCTAAATTTTTTCTTACCATTATTTGGGTTATTTATGACTCCTCACTCTAGTCTAAATATTTTTTCAAAGCGTTCTAGGTATGCAGGCGACAGTTATCGGAATAGTAGAATGTCTGAGTGCTGCGGTGAGGTGTTACAACTCTTCCCTTCTAACAAAAATTTCTTCCTTAAAATTTACCTAACATAAGCAATCGATGACTGCTACCTCCTTACTTCTACACCTTTTAGTGTTATCATACTTCACTTTCTCCGTAGTCTCAATCCTATCCTCAAACGATTCTGTACTCATCCTTTTTCATCTTAAATCTGATCTCCTTCTCATCTTCATTCGCTATCTCATTGTCTCTTCACTCTCTTATTCCATACCTTAACCTAAAATAAATGGGAAATACAGATGCGCAATAGTGTCACCTCAACTCTTATGAATGCAATGCATGATATGCAATCTATCTAGGTCGAAATGCCTAAACCGCTCTGATACCACTAAATATAAAACCCCTCACCCATTCAGTGATGTGAGCAAGGTGTGCTACATTCGGTGTCGGAGCACCCTATCTTATCTTACTTTATTATTTTAGTAATTTTGAATTTGTTTAATTTAATATCAATTATTTCTCTATGGAGAAACCAACTGAGTTTCCCCTATTTTATTTCTATTTGGCGCATTTCATTATTCATACCTTGAAAATTCAACAATATTTTCACAATAAAATCTTATCCATACTAATCATAATTTTCTCATCAATTCGAATATCTTCTATATAATTCAATTTCATATTCATTTCCATTCATTCTCAACTCATATGTGATAATTTTCAATCTTCATTAATTTACATGATATACAATTTAATTACATATGAAATAATCAATTTATAAATTTACATCACATAAATATTACTTACAAATTCTTAATTTACGTTCTAACAGACTAATTACTACATACGAAATATTTATAACATACAAAATACATAAAGTGATATACATGAGCCTAGCTACATGCATTCTTGAGAGGTGACAACCTTTGACACTCTGAGATCTAGACTCTCAAAATCCTAGTCAAATGTCCATTGGGTTTTAGCTTGATTACTGCGCAAAGGAAACAATTCCATCGTACTAAGCATTCTTTGTAGGGTGCAATAATATAACAAGGAAATAATATACAAATAAAGATAGACACACAACCTAATTCGGATAATTAAGATTTATTTATACTTCACATGCGGTTTCTAAAATTTAATATGTTTTATCTAATTTAGTCTTCTTTGGAAGTGTTTATTTTGCCAATGTCTGATAATAATGTACAAAGAAAAATGATCTAAAAATAATAAATTTATGCTTATATTATTATGTAAGTTACATTTGCAATATTTATTTATGTTATAATTTCCTTTGCTAATCTTTTAGCATTTTGTCAATATTTTATAAGTTGTCTCAGATTATTTCATAATAAGTAAATTTTAATATCGGTCCAGTTCATTTCGATTCTTTCTAATAAATAACTATTCTAATTTAGGTCATCTTACTCATTTATTTAATCTCTAATATTTTTAATTACTAATATTCTTACCTTATTTCAACAAATTTCACTGCCCAAGTAACCTATGACAGACTGACTAAACTGGATAATGGGTCGTTGTCACTGGACACCACAGCGGTGCCTCGAGCCGTCATACCATGGGGCGCGGGCGTCGACCACGTATGCGATCGTATGGCAAAAAGTCATGATAACACATAATCGGGCATAAAAGCCATAGAAATGCAGCGTAAAGCCATTAGTGCGGGCATAAAGCTATGAATACAGGCATAAAGCCTTTCGCAGTACTGCTAAAACAATACCCTATTGGCATGCCAATCTATTCAATCTGACACACATGTCTAGGCAATACAAGGGCACATAATATTATTAAATATTAATATATTGTATTTTATGACTTCATTATTTCATGACAAATTCCAACATTTATACATTCATCATAAAATTCATACATTCCTTACACCACTCGCATTGATCACAATTCACAACAATGGTGTTCATATAGCATTGTGCTCAAAACATTTTTCCTTTCTCTCATAAAGAAAACTAATGTTCCATTCATATTTTCATGTGATTCATTTATTCATTACAATATTTATATAACTTCATAACTCATACAAGGTGTTATTATCTTATTTGTAATGGAAACATAAGTCCTAATGTAAACCTCATCCCATTCATACTCAACAATCCATCTAAGTTAATTTCATTTCATATTACAAGTAGTGTTACTTATGTTTTATTAGACCTAGTAGTGATGGGAATATAAATCTTAACTATATACTCACATAACTTAAATGTTCATTAAGGCATTTAGGTGAATTACTATTTCTTTTCCAAGTAATCCATGAACATTTCATGGATTCCAAATTTCATACCTTAATTTCCTCTACCAATTTAGTTCTTACACTTTGTGTCTTTGTATTACTATTCACATTGCTATTCACTCAAATTGTTGAATTTTTAATAAATAATAAATTTATTGAACCTAAGTTCACCAAGATACCACATTTTGCATTTTATTTTTGTTGGCATTGATTTCCAATACCATTTCAAAGCTTATTTTATTTTATTCAAAATTTTTAGATTTCATACCCTAAGTTTACTATTCCATTGGTCATTGTTACAGTGGAAATTAGGCAAAACTTTCTTCATAAAAGTTGTTCCTTTATGTGTCTTCTTTAATTCCCTTTTTGAATCACTCCATTTGGAGTTTTATAGCTCAAGTTATAGCCAAATTACTATAACTGGCAGGATTGACCTGTACTCAGAATTTCTGGGCAATTTGGTTCTGCCAGATTTAGTGTCCTAATTTGGACTAGCAATTTGAATTGGTTAGGTTCAGAATTTGAGTTTGTGTTCTTCATAAAAGTTTTAGGGTTATGTCTCATCTTTATATTGGTAAAAATTCATGTCAATTGGACTTTTCTACACTAAGGTATGACCAAATGAATGAATCTTATTTATTTGGTCATTACCTTGACAGAATGTAAGTCACCCATTTGGTCAATTTTAGGGCATCCTAAGTTTGTTTTCGGACAGGTTTCCTTCATCAAAGTTGTGCCATTATGTGTCTAATTTCATGTCCAATTGTCCTTGTACCAATTGAACCTATACAACTCAAATTATAGCTGCCCAAACATGCTGGACTCATATCCGGACCTTGATTGCACCTTTGGGCGACACACATAACCTCAATTCCCATGGCACAAATTGTTAGTAGTATACCCGAGAGCATATCATTTAATATGTATCTTGTACATATTTTTATTAATAAAAGGTATTTCCGCTTTTCCGTTTACATAATATATTTATGTGTAATAGAAAAGTCCATTGATATTTTGTTAGAAATATTATTCTTAAGTTATTAAGAATATGAGTGACAATATTTCTAGCACAAAGTATCATAAATAGATTCATAATCGAGGATACTTCATAATAAGGACATGACTTATCTAGAAAGATTGTATTCATATTTGTTCCCAAATTATTTATATGAGATATAAATAAGATGGAATGGTGAGTCTCATGCCATATAACAAACATGATAGGCACTTATAAATGATAAGCAGGCCGAACCAGTGACACTTATGACAAGCACATGGAGTTTACTCTTGTCAATGTTTTGTCATAAATCATATCAGTGCATATAATCTTTAGACCTGAGATAGCACAGTTATCTTGTATATAGGTAGTTTGAGTTTGATACTGCTTTCATACTTGTACTATGTATGGGTATATGGGCATCTGTTAGCTCCTACTAGTTATATATGGAGGTAGGTGTTGACCAAGATGGAATCTGTTCCTCTAAGTAAATAGAGATAAAATCCTATGTTCATTTAGTTATTCTTCATGTTTCAAGTTCTGGCCGGAGACAGGATAGATTTATTGAGAAAAGAGTTTACATGAGAACATCTTTTAATAAAAACTAGAATTAAAAGAGAACATAATATTCATAGCAAATGGAGTTTGACATAAACCATGACTCGACTTGAGTTGAGATTTTTATGAGAGAGATTCTAGTGCATGGTAACATATGATTATAGGTTCATTTAAGGTAAAGCTTATCACTAATTGGGTGGCCATGGCATGCTATGCTAGGTGTTAACCATGGTCTATGAGGTTCATAAAATGATTTAGAGAAATCATTTATGGCAGAAAGAGTTACGATGATATTAAGAGTTGATATGATGTCTCATTGCCAATTAGTGATGAGCCTAGTAAGTCACGCACATACACAAGTTATCACCTATTTAAATATGATTTAATTAATTAATTAAAGAGTTTAATTGATTAATTAAATAGGTTTGATTTGCAATTAAATTGCAAAGTCCCTAGCATGACTTGAAACCAAATCTAGATTATTAGATGTATAGTATAAGTTAAATTTATATTTAAAGTGTTTAAATATAAATTTAATTAATGAAATTAATTAATTAATTATTAGAGATTAATTAATTAATTTATATTTGATATAAATTAATTAGAAGAAGAAAAATAATTATTTTGGGTTAAGAACTCAAAATTAAGACACGAGGCATTTTGGTCATTTCACGATTGTGACACGTGGCACCATGAGATGGTGACACATGGGATTACACATAAGCTTGCCAAATGTTTTTTAATCATGTAAGATGATTAAAATCAAGATTAAATATAGGTTTAACACTTGGCACAATGTGATTGGGTCACTTAAACCTAGAGCTAATCAAAGGGTGACATGTGGCAAGGGTTTAATGTGTTAACCTAGCTATATAAGTGTTGTTATGAAAAAGAAAAACAACCAGCAGCCACTCCTCTCCTTTGACACGCTATGTTGAGGCTCTCCATCTATTCTTCTTCATCTCTCATCAATTCAAAGAGATTAGCTATCAATCTCTTAAATTAAGAACACTAGAAACTGTTTCTGGTGTCCTGTTTACATCTCTAATCTCTTAAAAGGCAGAACTTGAATTTCTAATTAATAGAAAAAGCTTTAAAAGCTGTTCTAGGGCTACCATAGGTGTTCTTGGTGTGGACAAGCTAGAGGACAACATTTGGTGTCACGAAGACAAATCTCAAAGCGCGAGACATTGCGGTGCATCAAGAGGTTAGTATAATCATTCTTGATTTTATCTAGGGTTCTAAAATTAATCGACTAATTTTAAAATCTTAAATAGCAAATACAGATCCAAAAACATATTAAAAGAGTTTTAATATGTTGTTTATTGATGAAATCAAATAGATAAAAATAAATCTTGCATGATGCATGTGACCCTAGGTGAAAATTTGTGAATTCAATGGTATAAACTTGTGTTTTTCACGCTTCCGTTCCTTCAATTGGTATCAGAGCCACTATATTTGCCATTTAGATTGATGTTTATATGATTTAATTGTGTTTTTGATCATGAGATCAAAAGTTCATTGCTAGTTGCAAAGCCAAGGTGGCGGCACAAATGATGAACACCATGGTGCGCATGGTTGATGCACCACAATTGTGTGCAAAGGTAAATGGATGGTGAATGTGCAATTGCTGTATGATCTAAAATTCATTTTATGTCTAATTAAATTGTTTAATTAGAATTTTTATCACACAATTAAATTATGATTCAAATCTAAATTTTAAAAGTTGTTTGAATATGATTCAAATATGAATTTTTAAAGTTGTTTGAATCATATTTAAATCTGATTTTTTAAAATTGATTGAATAAAATTCAGATCTAATTTTTTAAAAATTGTTTGAATGTGATTCAAATCTGATTTTTTAAAAAATGTTTGAATATGATTCAAATCTGAATTTTTAAAGTTGTTTGAATGTGATTCGAATCTGAATTTTTAAATTTGTTTGAATGAGATTCAAATCTGAATTTTCAAATTTATTTGAATCATAGTCAAATCTGGATTTTTAAGTTGAATATGAGATATTCAATTTAATTTAAGTATGTATGTTTTATTTAATTGTTAAATAGTGATATGCATGATGGATGATCATGGATTATAAAAGACCAATGTGATTGGATTTATTTCTTTTATGTTTCTTTGGGATTGTAAATTAATTAATTTATTTTAATTTATTTTGGGCATGTATTATTAAGTTTGTAATAATTTTTGGGTTGTAATTTAATTTATTTAAGTTCTTGTAAATTCGCCTTGGTATGCCAAGGATTACTATGTAATATTGGATTGCAAGAAGTTCAAGGAGATCAAAAGCATTGATGGGACCAGTGGGAGGAATTCAAGATCAAGTGTTGATTATGTACTCCTTCAGCAACTCTTGTAAAATGAATGAATGAAATGCACCTAGGAATGCCGATTCAATTATTGGTGGCTCAAAATTGAATCCCTTAGAAAGTCCATGATCATATCATATTTATTGCTTATCCATGAATGCATGAGATGTATGGGAATGTTGAAGGAACGGAAGCGTGAAAAACACAAGATTATACCATTGAATTCAATAATTTTCACCTAGGGTCACATGCACCATGCAAGATTTATTTTTATCTATTTGATTTCAATGATAAACAACATATTAAAACTCTTTTAATATGTTGTTTATCATTGAAATCAAATAGATAAAAATAAATCTTGCATGGTGCATGTGACCCTAGGTGAAAATTATTGAATTCAATGGTATAAAGTTATGTTTTTCACGCCTTCCTTCAATTAATATCGAGCCACTATATTTGCCATTTAGATTGTTGATTATATAATTTAATTGTGTGTTTGATCATGAGATCAAGAGATTCATTGCTGGTTGGATCATGAGATGTGGCGTCACACATGGAGAAGCCACCATTGGTGGCGGCAACAATGGTTCCATGGGTGATTCAAGGTTTGGCTTTTAATTCTGCAATTGTTGTATGATCTAAGGCCTATTCTTTGACTAATTAAAGTGTTTAATTAGTTGTTTTAATCACACAATTAAATTATGATTCAAATCAGAATTTTAAAAAATGTTTGAATGTGATTCAAATCTGAATTTTAAAAGTTGTTTGAATGAGATTCAAATCTGAATTTTTAAAGTTGTTTGAATCATATTTAAATCTGATTTTTTAAAATTGATTCAATAAAATTCAGATCTGATTTTTTAAAAAATATTTGAATGTGATTCAGATCTGATTTTTTAAAAAATATTTGAATGTGATTCAAATCTGATTTTTTAAAAAAATGTTTGAATGTGATTCAAATCTGAATTTTTGAAGTTGTTTGAATGTGATTCAAATCTGAATTTTTAAATTTGTTTGAATGAGATTCAAATCTGAATTTTAAATTTATTTGAATCATATTCAAATCTGGAATTTTAAGTTGAATATGAGATATTCAATTTAATTTAAGAATGTATGTTTTATTTAATTGTTAAATAGTGATATGCATGATGGATGATCATGGACTATAAAAGACCAATGTGATTGGATTTATTTCTTTTATGTTTCTTTGGGATTGTAAATTAATTAATTTATTTTAATTTATTTTGGGCATGTATTATTAAGTTTGTAATATTTTTGGGTTGTAATTTCATTTATTTAAGTTCTTGTAAATTCGCCTTGGTATGCCAAGGATTACTATGTAATATTGGATTGCAAGAAGTTCAAGGAAGTCTAGAGCATTGGTGGGACCGGTGGGAGGAATTCAATATCAAGTGTTGATTATGTACTCCTTCAGCAACTCTTGTAAAATGAATGAATGAAATGCACCTAGGAATGCCCTGATTCAATTCTTGGTGGCTCGAATTGAATCCCTTAGAAAATCCATGATCATACCATATTTCTGCTTATCCATGAATGCATGAGATGTATGGGAATGTATGCAATTATATGATATATGCATGCTAAATGGATAATGTGCAAAGTGAGACCTTAATAGTAATTAGGATGGCTATAAAATCTTCCAAACAAATGATTAAGTTGGAAATGCTATAATTAAAGTAATTATAACATAAGCCCTCCATTGGGGCAATTATTTTAAGAAATTTTAAATAGTTGCATGAGATGCAATTAATTTAAGAGATTTTCTTAAGAATAATTATTAAGCATGAATGTTGTAAATATGTAAATGGTTTGGTGGCCAATATTGGATGTACTGAGGACATTAAAATTATTTGCATAATTCTTGGCTCAATGGGATCAACAACTAATGCAAGATAAGTCAATATTGGATGTACTGAGATTTTGAGCATTAGGGGCTAGTAAAGTTGAACCTCACATGAGATGTGATGGGCAAGGAGTTGCTCACTTATAGTTTATTGTAATTCCAATAATGGATGTACTGAGGATGATCAATAGAATTATAAGAATTCAATCACCCACTAGAAATCCATCCAACTAGGATTTCCGTTTTCTACTTTGGAAGTGTAGGATTCGCTAAGTTAGTGGGAGGACCAATTTGATTAAAGACCATAATCATTTTGGTTAATTACATGATACATTTACTAATTAATCTGGTTATTTTCTGCGATTAATTTTACGATAAAAATGAGCACAAAACAACCACCACCATCCAATATCCTTGCAAGCATACTTGATCACAATGAGGTTGTGGGACCTAATGCATGCGATTGGCTAAGAAATTTGAAACTTGTCTGAACCTTGAACATATAGGATATGTTCTATATTCAAATGTTCTGGTCCCTTACCTCCGGAGGCCACACAAGAGGAACATGATACTTTGGACAAGTGGAAGGAGCATGATATGAGAGCTAAGTGTTACATGCTTGCTTCCATGAGTAATGAGTTCTGAAGCAACATGAGAACATGCAGTGCTAGTGAGATCCTCCTTCACCTACAAGAGTTGTATGGTGAGCACGGCGAGAGAATGCTAGGTATGAGATATCTAAGCAGTTATTCCAGTATGAGGATGTCGAGGGCGAGAATGTTGGGGATCATGTCCACAAGATGATTGGTGATTGAGCGGTTGGAACATCTTGACTTCAACATGGATTTCCAACTACAAGCGGATTTGATCCTTGATCCCTTCACGAGTCTTTTGGGAATTTTGTGACAAATTTCCATATGACTAAGCAGAATGCACCTTAGCTGAATTACTCAACATGCTGGTTATTGCCCAAAAAGAATATGCCGGGCAATAAAGGAAAAGAGGTAGCTTTGGTTGCATCTTCTTACTGTGGAAAGTCCAACAAGAAGAAAGGCAATAAGAAAAAGAAACCTCAGTTCTGGTTCTTCAAGAAAATAGCTAAGCAGAAAAGGAAGACTAAAGGCGATGAAGGCAAAGGAAAGTGTTTCCACTTGCCAAAGGATGGGCCTTTGGAAAAGGCGCCGAGTATCTTGCTTCTAAGAAGGACAAGAAGGATACACCTTCGGAAGGTATGTCCATATCTTGTTATTTAGAGTCGATGATACTTATAGTTCATCTCACTTGGGTTTTAGATCTGGTGCGATTCTCACATTTCTAATGATATGCGAGGAACTAGCAAGCGATGGCGACTTGCATTCTCAAGATATTAGAGTCGGATTGGCAATGGCTCAAGCTGTTGAAGCTTTAGCCATAGGATCTAAATCTTTTACATGTTTGGACATGTTTTGTGTTTGGATAATATTTTATATGTACGATGCTTTTAAGAACATCATTTCTATATCTAGTTTGACTAGAAATGGCTATGAATTTGATTCACAGATGATGTTTGCAATATTTATTTTGAAAATAAATATGTTGGTTGAGTTATATGAATGATAGTCTTTATTATTTGGATAATAATGACAAACACAAAATGAATGCAAGTGATCTAAAAGAATACAATGCCATGGTGAAAACCAACTCAAGTTCAAAATATATTTGGCACTTAAGGTTATGTCATGTTGCGAAGATAGGATTGCAAAATTGGAGAAAATGGGGATTCTATCCTCATTGGGCTCTGAGCCTACTCCAACTTGTGAATCTTGCCTTCAAGGCAAAATGACTAGATCACCCTTTGTTGGACAAGGGCTAAGAGTGAAAAATATTTTGGAACTAATACATAGTGATGTATGTGGCGTTTAAAGAAATGGCTAGAGGGCTTTCATTATTTTATTACCTTTTGATGATAAATCAAGGTTTGGGTATTTGTATTTGATGAAATACAAACATGAATCCTTTGAAAAGTTTAAGGAATTTAAATCTAGTAGAAAATCAAGCGAGGAAAAAGTATTAAAGCTCTTGATCGGATCGTGGAGGTGAATATTTGAGTATTGAATTTGATGAATACTTGAGAGAGCATGGCATTGTTTCTCGGTGACTCCTCGGAGCATACGGTGAATGGTGTATCTGAAAGGAGAAATCGTACCCTATTGGATATGGTGCGTAGTATGATGAGCTATCTTGATATGCCAATCTTCTTTTGAGGATTTACATTAGAATCGACCGTATATTACGAATAGGATTCCATCAAAATCGGTTTCTTCCACACCTTATGAGATATGGCATGGAAGAAAACCAAGTCTTAAGCATGTTAAGATTTGGGGTTGTCGATTTATATCAAAAGGTGAACAACGATAAATTGGAGACGGATCGAGAAAGAGGTCGATTTGTTGGATATCCAAAGATAGTTTTGGATATTATTTTTATTTGCCTACTTCACAAAGGTTGTGATAAGTAGAGATGCCACATTTCTTGAACAACGGTTTATTCAAGAAGGAGGCAAAGGAAGGCAAATAGAGTTAGAATTGGAGAATTACGACCAACCAGCAGTCGGATGGATATAGATCCATCTAGTCAACCTATACCCATTGATGAAACATCTACAATTTGTTCCTCGTAGAACAACGAGGTATCTCAGGCCGGTGAGATATGATTTTCTTCATGAAGAAGAACAAGAGTTGTCTACTCATGAAGAAGTAGATCATGGAGATGATCCACTTACCTATGAAGAAGCTATGTCAGATATAGACTCTTCAAAATTGATTGATGCTATGAAATCAGAGATTGATTCCTTGCATAAGAATCAATTTTGGGATCTTGTTGAGCCACCTGAAGGTTTTATACCTATAGGGAACAAATGGGTTTTCAAGAAGAAAATTGGTTCTGATGGAAAGGTAGAGACCTATAAGGCAAGGCTAGTAGCGAAAGGGTTTGCCAAAGGCAAGGAATCGACTATGAGGAGACTTTCTGCTTTGTTGCCATGCTTAAATCAATTAGGATTTTATTAGCAATATGCATACTATGATTATGAGATTTGGCGGATGGATGTCAAAAGCGACTTTTCTCAATGGATACATTGAAGAAAACATTTTCATGGAACAACCTAGGGATTTGAATCCCAAGATGGTTCCAAGGTATGCAAGCTAAAGCGATCCATTTATGGGTTGAAACAAGCTTAGGAATTGGAACATCCGTTTTGATGAAGCCATTAAATCCTTTGGTTTTATCAAAAATGAGGATGAGCCATGTGTATATAAGAAGGTTAGTGACAATGCTATCACTTTCCTTGTCTTATATGTGGATGACATCTTGTTGATGGGTAATGACACGGGTATGTTGACAACTATAAAGGTATGGTTGTCAAATACATTCTCCATGAAAGACTTAGGGAGGCAAACTATATTCTTAGGATTCGCATCTATAGAGATAGGGCGAAAAGAATAATTGGTTTATCCCAAAGTCTATACTTGGAAAAGGTGTTAAAGAGGTTTAACATGCTTGATTCCAAGAGAGGATTGTTACCAGTGAGACATGGTATCCACCTTTCTAAAGAGATGTCTCCAAAGACACTGAAGAAAGAGATAAGATGGCGAGATTCCATATGCTTGGCTATTGGAAGTTTAATGTATGCAATGTTGTGTACTAGGCGGATATCGCATATCTTTATTAGTTTGACTAGCGGTATCAATCAATCGAGTTTGGAACCTTTGGATAGTGTCAAGAATATCCTTAAGTACTTGAGAAGAACTAAGGATTTATTCTTAATTTATGGAAGTGGAGACTTGCAATTGGATGGTTATCGATTACGATTTCCAATCGGATATCGATGATAGAAAGTCTTACCTGCGGATATGGGTTCATTTGTAATGGAGGTGCGATCGGTTGGAAGAGTTCCAAGCGAGCACATTGCAGATTCCACTCTGAAGTGAGTATATTCTTTGCATCGGATCTTTGCAAAGGAAGGCTATTTGGATAAAGAAGTTCGTGACAGAACTTACAGTAGTTCCTTCCATTGAGTCGCGGTTCCACTACTGTGACAATAATGGAAGCGATCATATAGGCTAAGGAACTAAGGTCTCACCCAAAATCCAAACACATAGAAAGGCACTACCACATTATCGGAGATATAGTTGGGCAAGGCGATATAGCCATGCGAGAAAAATAACATCGGTGAAAATCCGGTGATCCATTCACTAAGCCTATGTCACGGACTCGATTAGGCCGACATCTTGAGAAGATAGGTCTAAGATATTGTAATGAATGGCTCTAGTGCTAGTGGGAGATTGTTAGTAGTATGCCTAGAGCATATCATTTAGTATGTATCTTGTACATATTTTAATAATAAAAGTCATTTACACTTTTAAGTTTACATAAAAAATATATCTCTAATAGAAAAGGTCCATAGAAATAAAGTTAGAAATATTATTCTTAAGTTATTAAGAATATGAGTGACAATATTTCTAGCACAAAGTATCATAAATGGGTTCACAATCGAGGATACTTCATAATAAGGACATGACTTATCCAGAAAGATTGTATTCATGTTTGTTCCCAAGTTATTTATATGAGATATAAATAAGATGGAATAGTGAGTCTCATGCCATATAACAAACATGATAGGCACTTATAAATGATAAGTAGGCCGAACCAGTGACACTTATGACGAGCACATGGAGTTTACTCTTGTCAATGTTTTGTCATAAATCATATCGATGCATATAATCTTTAGACACGAGATAGCACAGTTATCTTGTATATAGGTAGTTTGAGTTTGATACTGCTTTCATACTTGTACTATGTATGGGTATATGGGCATGTGTTGGCTCCTGCTAGTTATATATGGAGGTAGGTGTTGATCAAGATGGAATCTGTTCCTCTAAGTAAATAGAGATAAAATCCTATGTTCATTTAATTGTTCTTGATGTTTCAAGTTCTGGCCAGACAGATAGATTTATTGAGAAAGAGTTTACGATGAGAAAAATCTTTTAATCAAGAATGGAATTAAAAGAGAACATAATATTCATAGCAAATGGAGTTTGACATAAACCATGACTCCGGCTTGAGTTGGGATTTTTGTGAGAGAGATTCTAGTGCATGGTAACATATGATTATAGGTTCATTTAAGGTAAACCTTATTACTAATTGGGTGGCCATGGCATGCTATGCTGGGTGTTAACCATGGTCTATGAGGTTCATAAAATGATTTAGAGAAATCATTTATGGTAAGAAAGAGTTACGATGATATTAAGAGTTGATATCATGTCTCATTGCCAATTAGTGATGAGCCTAGTAAGTCACACACATACACAAGTTATCACCTATTTAAATATGATTTAATTAATTAATTAAAGAGTTTAATTGATTAATTAAATAGATTTGATTTGCAATAAAATTGCAAAGTCCTAGCATGACTTGAAACCAAATCTAGATTATTGGATGTGTAGTATAAATTAAATTTATATTTAAAGTGTTTAAATATGAATTTAATTGATGAAAATTAATTAATAGAGATAAATTAATTAATTTATATTTGATATAAATTAATTAGAAGAAGAAAATAATTATTTTGGGTTAAGAACTCAAAATTAAGACACGAGGGCATTTTGGTCATTTTGCGATTGTGACACGTGGCACCATGAGATGGTGACACATGGCATAACACATAAGCTTGCCAAATATTTTTAAATCATGTAAGATGATTAAAATCAAGATTAAATATAGGTTTGACACTTGGCACAATGTGATTGGGTCACTTAAACCTAGAGCTAATCAAAAGGTGACATGTGGCTAGGGTTTAATGTGTTAACCTAGCTATTTAAGTGTGGTTATGTAAAGAAAACATAACCAGCAGCCTCTCCTCTCATATGTCACGCCACTTTGAGCCTCTCCAGCAATTTCTCTTCATCTCTCATCAATTCAAAGAGATTAGCCATCAATCTCTTGAATTAAGAACACTAGAAATTGTTTCTAGTGTCCTGTTTACATCTCTAATCTCTTAAAATTCAGAACTTGAATTTCTAATTAATAGAAAAGGCTTTAGAAGCTGTTCAAGTTCTGCCATAGCTGTTCTTGGTTTGGACAAGCTAGAGGACAACATCTGGTGTCTGAGGCGAATCTCAAAGCGCGAGACATTTGCGGCACATCAAGAGGTTAGTGTAATCGTTCTTGATTTAATCTAGGGTTATAAAATTAATCTGATTAATATTAAAATCTTAAATGTAAAATACAGATCCAAAAACATATTAAAAGAGTTTTAATTATTTGTTTATCATTGAAATCAAATAGATAAAAATAAATCTTGCATGGTGCATGTGACCTAGGTGAAAATTATTGAATTCAATGGTATAATCTTGTGTTTTTCACGCTTCCGTTCCTTCAAATGTATGCTATTATATGATATATGCATGCTAATTGGATAATGTGCAAAGTGAGACCTTAATAGTAATTAGAATGACCATAAAATCTTCCAAATAAATGATTAAGTTGGAAATGCTATAATTAAAGTAATTATAATATAGGCCCTCCATTGGGGCAATTATTTTAAGAAATTTTAAATAGTTGCATAAGATGCAATTAATTTAAGAGATTTTCTGAAGAATAATTGTTAAGCATGAGATGTTGTAAATATGTAAATAGTTTGGTGGCCAATATTGCATGTACCTGAGGACATTAAAATTATTTGCATAATTACTGGCTCAATGGGATCAACTTAACTAATGCAAGATAAGTCTATAATGGATGTACTTGAGATTTTGAGCATTAGGGGCTAGGTAAAGGATTGTACCTCACATGAGATGTGATGGGCAAGGAGTTGCTCACTTATAGTTTATTGTAATTCCAATAATGGATGTACCTGAGGATGATCAATAGAATTATAAGAATTTAATCACCCACTAGAAATCCATCCAACTAGGATTTTCATTTTCTACTTTGGAAGTGTAGGATTCGCTAAGTTAGTGGAAGGACCAATTTGATTAAAGACCATAATCATTTTGGTTAATTGCATGATACATTTACTAATTAATCTGGTTATTTTTGCGATTAATTTTACGATAAAAATGAGCACGAACAACCACCACCATCAATATCCTTGCAAGCATACTTGATGCAATAGGTTGTGAGGATCTAATTTATGCGATTGGCAAAGAAATTTGAAACTTGTTCTGAACCTTGAACATATAGGATATGTTCTAGATTCAAATGTTCCTGGTCCCTTACCTCTAGAGGCCACACAAGAGGAACTTGCAACTTTGGATAAGTGGAAGGAGCATGATATGAGAGCTAAGTGTTACATGCATGCTTCCATGAGTAATGAGTTACAAAGAAGCATGAGAACATGTTGAGTGCAGTGAGATCCTCCTTCACCTACAAGAGTTGTATGGTGAGCACAGCGAGAATGCTAGGTATGAGATATCTAGGCGGCTATTCCGTATGAGGATATGTCGAGGGCCAGAATGTTGGGGATCATGTCCACAAGATGATTCGATTGATTGGCGGTTGGAACATCTTGACTTCAACATGGATTTCCAACTACAGGATTTGATCCTTCAGTCCCTTCCTGAGTCTTTTGGGAATTTTGTGACAAATTTCCATATGACTCAACAGGAATGCACCTTAGCTAGTTTACTCAACATGCTGGTTATTGCCTAAAAGAATATGTCGGGAAATAAAGAAAAAGAGGTAGCTTTGATTGCATCTTCTTCTGCTAGAAAGTCCAACAAGAAGAAGGGCAATAAGAAAAAGAAACCTCAGTTCTGGTCCTTCAAGAAAATAGCTAAGCAGAAAAGGAAGACTAAAGGTGATGGAGGCAAAGGAAAGTGTTTCCCTTTGCCAAAGGATGGGCCTTTGGAAAGGAACTACCCAGTATCTTGCTTCTCTGAAGGACAAGAAGGATACACCTTCGGAAGGTATGTCCATATCTTGTTATTTAGATTATGATACTCATAGTTCATCTGACTTGGGTTTTAGATCTTGGTGCGTTCTCACATTTCTAATGATATGCAGGAACTAGCAAATAGTAGCAGCTTGCATTCTCACGATATTAGAGTCCAGATTGGCAATGGCTCAACTGTTGAAGCTTTAGACATAGGATCTAAATCTTTTTACATGTTTGGACATATTTTGTGTTTGGATAATATTTTATATGTACCTAATGCTTTTAAGAACATCATTTCTATATCTAGTTTTACTAGAAATGGCTATGAATTTGATTCCACGGATGATGTTTGCAATATTTATTTTGAAAATAAATATGTTGGTTCGAGTTATATGAATGATGGTCTTTATTATTTGGATAATAATAAAAAACACAAATTGAATGCAAGTGATCTAAAAGAATGCAATGCCATGGTGAAAA
>NW_026615200.1:0-25323 GCF_030052815.1 Hevea brasiliensis
TCCTCGGCGTGTTTTCCTGGAGCTATGATGATATGGTGGGTTTGGACCCTCGGATAATGCGCACAAAATTCCCTTAATCCGGGAACAATTCGGTGAAGCGAAACTAAGGAGAATGAATCCGACACCTTTGCTCAAGGTTGGGATGAAGTCAAAGCGATATGGCCGGATTCTTGGAAGTGGTCAAATATCCCCAATGGGTGGCTAACGTCGTTCGGTAATGAAGAAAGGCGGAGAGTCGAGTGTGCGTTGACTACGAGGACCTTAATAAAGCTAGCTTGAAGAGCGATTTCCCTCTCCCCACATTGATGTGTTAGTTGACAATCTTTGCGGGATTGGGCGGTGTTCGTGTATTGATGGGGCATCGGTACAATCAGATCCCAATGGGCCGAAGAAGACAAGGATAAAGCGCTTTCATCACTCAATGGGGAGTATTACGCTGCTCGGGTCATGCCCTTGGGTTGAAAAATGCGGGGCTACTTACGGTAGCGCAATGGTCACATTATTCCATGACATGATGCATAAAGAAGTGGAGGTGTCGTGGATGATATGATCATTAAATCCGGGGAAGAGAGCCACGTTCGGGTGATGAGGAGGGTATTCGAAGGCTCGGAAATACCACTTGAAGGTGAACCTGCTAAATGCATATTCGAACTAAATCGGGAAAGTTGTTGGGATTCATAGTAGCGAGAAAGGGATAGAAGTAGATCCGGACAAGGTTGAGCTATTCAAGAAATGCCATCCCCAAAAGCGAGAAAGGGAGGTGCGCGATTTTAGGAAAAGTGAACTACATTTCGAGTTTATTTCTAATCTTCTTGCCAAAGTGAGCCTATTTTGATTACTCGGAAAAACAACTCTACTCAATGGGATTGATTTGTCAAGAGGCTTTTGAGAAAATCAAGCGATGTCATCAAATCCACGATGTTGGTTCCACATGGCGAGCGGGCCTTTGATCTGTACATGGCGATCCAGTGAATTCAATGGGATGTGTTTTGGGACAACATGATGATCTGGCCGAAAGAGAGGGCCATTTATTACCTAAGCAAGAAGTTCAATGATTGTGAGTCAAGGTACTCTTCCTTAGAAAAGACTTGCTGTGCGCGTTAGCACAGACTGACAAATCGCCTCAAGCACTACATGTTGAATCACAAGACATGGCTCATCTCGGGATGGATCCTATTAGATATGTATTCGAGAGCCCATTCGTGCGGGAAGGATAGCCAAGTGGCGAGTTATACTCTCGATGCGACATAGTCTACATGACCGGAAGCGGTGAAAGCGGCGTAATTCTTGACCTCTAGTAGAAAATCCTATCCAGGATTATGAAGCTCTGGATTTTGAGTTCCCTGATGAGCATATTAATGAAGTAGACTGCGAAGAGGAGGGGCCCGCCGATGTATGGGAAATGTATTTTGATGGAAGCGATCAATTTATCAGGAAAGCGGAATCGGGTATCTTTGGTATCCCGGACGGAAAACACTTCCGATAGTTGTCAAGTTGAGGTTTGGTGTACCAACAATGTCGCAGTATGAAGCTTGTGTGATGGGTCTACAAGCTGCTATCGAAATGAAAATCGAGAAAGTTGGAGGTGTCACGGAGACTCGGCTCGATAATTTATCAAGTCAAGGAGAATGGCAAACTAAGGATCCCAAGTTGATCCCATATCGAAGTACTTCTGGGTGATCAAGGAATTGAAGAAATCTCTTTCACTCATCTTAGCGAGGACAAGAATCAATTTCTTGATGCTTTAGCTACTCTAGCCGTTATGGCTCAAATGGAAGAAGAGGCGGACAACTCAAGCATTGAGGGTTAAAGCAAGGATGAACCGACCCTCTTTGCTTCACGATTGAAGAAGAACCCGATGGAAAGCCTTGGTATCATGACATCACAGTCTCTTGTAGAACCAGAGAATTCCCCTCGGGGCAACCAAAAATGAAAAGAAGATGATTCGGAGATTAGCATTGGGATACTTCCCGGTGGAGAAACCCTATACAAGAGGAGCTCCAACGGAATTCTTGAGATGCGTAGATGCAAAAGAAGCAAAGAGAATCCTCTTTGAGACACATGAGAAATTGTGCGACCCATGCCAATGGACACATGATGGCTAAGCAAATCATGCGGCGTGGGTATTTTGGACCACAATGGAGAGGATAGCATCAGTATTTCGGAAGTGCCATAAGTGTCGGATCTATGCCGATCAGATAAGCGTCCCACCTCATAAAGCTGTTCAACCTCGTCTCACCATGGCCTTTGCAATGTGGGGCATCGATGTGATTGGTCCTATCAATCCTAAGGCATCCAATGGGCGCGATTCATCCTAGTGGCCATCGACTATTTCTCCAAATGGGTGAAACAGCGTCGTATGCTCACATCACGCGAACACGTTCCTTAAATTCTTCAAAAGCAACATCATCTGCGGCATGGTCTCGAATGAAATTATCGCGATAATGCCAAGAACTTGAATGGTCAGAAGATTCGGGAATTATGTGATCAATACAAAATCCGGCATCTCAATTCCTCCCGTCCGTCCCGGATGAATGGAGCGGTAGAAGCGCAAACAAGAACCTCAAGAGGATAATCCAGGAAAATGACGGTCACATATAGGGATTGGCATGATATGCTCCCTATGCTCTTCACGCATACCGGACTTAGTAAGAACCTCAGCAGGGCAACTCCATACTCAACGGTCTACGGGATGGAAGCGGTATTACCTATTGAGTCGAAATTCCTTCCTTTAGGATTACGAAGGAATCGAGGATTGATGAATCGAGAATGGATCGATCAAGGTTGGATCGATTAAATTTCTTTGGCGAAAAAGGTTAACGACATGTCATGGGCAATTATACGAGAGGAGAATGGCTAGGGCATTTGATAAAGGTGTTAAGCCTCGTGAATTCCAACCGGGGACCTAGTGTTGAAGAAAGTCTTTGTCGAACCAAAAGCGATCCCGGGGCAAATGGTCACCAACTTATGAGGACCCTATGTGGTTAAAAGGCATTTTCGGAGGAGCCTTAATCTTGACCCATATGGGCGGTGAAGAATTCCGAGACAGTGAATGCCGAAACCTTTGTCAAGAGGTACTATGCATAAAATGAGTAAAGGGCGAAAACCGAAAAGGCGTCTGAAAAAAAAAAAAAAAAAAAAAAAAATCTTGGGTGAAAACCGAAAGGCGCCCCAAGAACCAAAGTGGAGAAATAAGGAAGAGGGTATGAAACCAAGGATGGAGAAGAGACCATTATGGCATGAGGCTGCAGAGAACTTGAAATAATGGCAGTTAAAAGACTTCAAAACCAACTAAAAGGAATATGTGAGATCTATCTTTGTACCTTTTTCTTCTCCTTTGAAAGTCTATTTTTCCTAATAAAGTTATACTTCATTCCTTCTGTTTTCCCGTTTACCCACTTTTAATGCTATCCTTTCTCTTTGTTTAACGCTATTGATTATTTAAAATTTTTTGCAATAACTTTTGAATTCGAAAATTGATAACCTCACGTACTTTATTATGAGATTTGCAGGAAGTGGCCTTCACAAAAAAAAAAAAAAAAAAAAAAAATGGGGAATAGGTGAAAACCCAAAAGGGCGCGTATGGTTAAATGGACGGAAAGAAATTGAAAACCCATAGGCGCTTTCCATCAAATAAGAAGAAAAATCGGGAATAGAAGAGGGGCATTTGAAGCCTTGAAGGTCATGGGCCAAGTCTTGCAACTCCTTTTCCATTAATCATCGGCCTTCGGTATCTTGTTAAGTACACTTCATCAGGGAAGAACTTCATGTGTCAGGGTTAGACTTGCTTTGTAAGTTGATTTTAAATTTCCTGCATTTACATTTCTTGCCATCAACCTCTGGTTCCTTGATCTAAGTTGATTTTAATTTCATGCAATTTACATTTCCTGTCATCAACCTCTGGTTCCTTGATCTAAGTTGATTTTAATTTCATGCAATTTACATTTCTTGCTATCAACCTCTGGTTCCTTGATCTAAGTTGATTTTAATTTCATGCAATTTAAATTTCTGTCATCAACCTCTGGTTCCTTGATCTAAGTTGATTTTAATTTCATGCAATTTACATTTCCTGCTATCAACCTCTGGTTCCTTGATCTAAGTTGATTTTAATTTCATGCAATTTACATTTCCTGCTATCAACCTCTGGTTCCTTGATCTAAGTTGATTTTAATTTCATGCAATTTACATTTCCTGTCATCAACCTCTGGTTCCTTGATCTAAGTTGATTTTAAATTCCAGCAATTTACATTTCTGCTATCAACCTCTGGTTCCTTGATCTAAGTTGATTTTAATTTCATGCAATTTACATTTCCTGTCATCAACCTCTGGTTCCTTGATCTAAGTTGATTTTAATTTCATGCAATTTACATTTCTGCTATCAACCTCTGGTTCCTTGATCTAAGTTGATTTTAATTTCATGCAATTTAAATTTTCTGTCATCAACCTCTGGTTCCTTGATCTAAGTTGATTTTAATTTCCTGCATTTACATTTCTTGCTATCAACCTCTGGTTCCTTGATCTAAGTTGATTTTAATTTCATGCAATTTACATTTCCTGTCATCAACCTCTGGTTCCTTGATCTAAGTTGATTTTAATTTCATGCAATTTACATTTCCTGTCATCAACCTCTGGTTCCTTGATCTAAGTTGATTTTAATTTCATGCAATTTACATTTCCTGCTATCAACCTCTGGTTCCTTGATCTAAGTTGATTTTAATTTCATGCAATTTAAATTTCCTGTTATAAACCTCTCTGGTTCCTTGATCAAAGTTGATTTTAATTTCATGTAATTTACATTTCTTGCTATCAACCTCTGGTTCCTTGATCTAAGTTGATTTTAATTTCATGCAATTTACATTTCTTGCTATCAACCTCTGGTTCCTTGATCTAAGTTGATTTTAATTTCATGCAATTTACATTTCTTGCTATCAACCTCTGGTTCCTTGATCTAAGTTGATTTTAATTTCATGCAATTTAAATTTCTGTCATCAACCTCTGGTTCCTTGATCTAAGTTGATTTTTAATTTCATGCAATTTACATTTCTGCTATCAACCTCTGGTTCCTTGATCTAAGTTGATTTTAATTTCATGCAATTTACATTTCCTGCTATCAACCTCTGGTTCCTTGATCTAAGTTGATTTTAATTTCATGCAATTTACATTTCCTGTTATCAACCTCTGGTTCCTTGATCTAAGTTGATTTTAATTTCATGCAATTTACATTTCCTGCTATCAACCTCTGGTTCCTTGATCTAAGTTGATTTTAATTTCATGCAATTTACATTTCTGCTATCAACCTCTGGTTCCTTGATCTAAGTTGATTTTAATTTCATGCAATTTACATTTCCTGTTATCAACCTCTGGTTCCTTGATCTAAGTTGATTTTAATTTCATGCAATTTACATTTCTTGCTATCAACCTCTGGTTCCTTGATCTAAGTTGATTTTAATTTCATGCAATTTACATTTCCTGTTATCAACCTCTGGTTCCTTGATCTAAGTTGATTTTAATTTCATGCAATTTACATTTCCTGCTATCAACCTCTGGTTCCTTGATCTAAGTTGATTTTAAATTTCATGCAATTTAAGTTTCCTGTCATCAACCTCTGGTTCCTTGATCTAAGTTGATTTTAATTTTCTGGTACTTCAACTTCTGTTAACAATTTCTAGGTCATTAGTTCCCTAATTTCAAACACTTATTCGTCCAAAATATGAGTGCGAATCTTTACATAATTCCTACACGGAAATTTCTTTCCTTTAATAGAAATTATGTAAAGAGGGGCATTGTCGACACCATATTTTGGCGATCTAAAATCAACAAGACTTTGAAACCGATCCCAGACTAGGTCTCCACTGGGCCACCCAATGACATTTCAGACTTCTCTTCATTTTCTTTACGGATGACCATATTTAGAACTCTCCTTAAAGGAATTGAATCAATGCTAAGTCCTAACATTCGTTAAAGCCCTGCCGATCTCTCAAATCATTTACCGATCTCTCAAACCCGCTGTCGAATTTTCGGACCCGTCGGGTATATCCCTGATCTCTGTTGATAAATGAAGTGAACTAGCATTAGATCTTTTCTTACCAGTTTTATAGCCGATCTCCTTTTCGGAAGATCAAGAGCTAAGGTTTTGGTTCGGTTTAACGAGGGTTCCGATCTTAAGTTTTCAAGTTAAATTTTCAATTTTAATCAAGTCCCGTTCAGCATTTCTTCCCCACCGATCTCATGCTTATTGTGCTTTCCGATCTCTTATACTTAGATTAATAATTGCATTTTTGTCTTGCTGTGCTCATACAATCAAATACTCAGACAAACAATGGTTTAAAATGTTCTGATCACAACCCTTCATTGAACAAAGAGGCATTCCATTTCATTTCATAATTTGTACAAGTTATTGGTGAGGATCACCCCACTGATTTATTCTGCTCACTCTCTCTCTCACCCTCGGCTTCCTCCTCACTGTCCTCATCGTCGCCCTCAGGAGCCAGGTCGGCCATCCAGGAGAAGTCCTCTTCAGGGTAGCGCTTCTGGAGTTCGGTCAAGAGGTCCTTGTGAGCATTCACATAGGCTCCGGCTATCCCTGTCACCATCTCTTCGTCTTTCTCCTTAAGCTCCTCATCCTTCGCCTTAAGCTCCTCGTCTTTCTCCTTAAGCTCCTCGATGAGTTGGGCGACTGGCGGCCGTTGGCACAAGCGCTGGACTTCTCAGAGCCCGATCCCTTTCGGCCAAACACGATTCTGCTCGGCCACTGTCTTCATAGTACTTTGCCGTCCCTCAACTTGAGATATATAATCCGAGCGGATGAGAGTTGGGATCGGAGGAAGCCAATTCCTCATTTTTCTTCCGATCTCCTTACCTAGACGCTGGACCTTTTCCCAAACCATGGTGCGATTCACGGGCACTCCACATTCGGACTCATGGATGAGTCAAGATATCATCAAGGACCATTCGAGGATAGCTTTGTCGATCCTCCGAAGAAAGATGGATGACCCCAAGACTTTGGCAAAGCGGGGTTCTCTCGTCGATCGGTTATTCTTCAAAGACTCCATTAACTTTTGGGCGCCACGAGAGAGGTCCTCCCGAGAAGATTGAGAAGGCCCCCTTTAGTGCTTGGGACAATTGAAAGAGTGGAGGCTGCTCTTAGATCTAGGAGGAGATCGGACGGCTTGATGGTCGGCGGATCCGAAGGTGGAGGCGGGTCTCCTTGTACTTCCCGGAGTTCACGACGGTGTTGAAGCATTTCGAGCGCTTCATCTCCTTTATCTTCAGGAGATCTCCCTTTCCTTCTTCGCTTCCTAGAACCCTCACCACCCACCATACTGCACAAAGAAAAGGTTAGTGAGATCGCTAAGGTCGTGAGAACGAGATATAGAAAATACCAATGCCGAGGTCGAGAGCGGAAGTTCGCGGTCTTGGCGGTGAGCAATTGAATAGTCCAATGGTGCATTTCGCGATCACCGCATCCAAACAAGAATACTTTTGAGTGGCGGCGACTCTTGAGATCCATCACTATTAAACTTTCCTCGACTCGGGGTAATGTGCTTGGAAGCAAGGGCCCTGGTACCACCGGCTCTGAGGAAGTCCTCAAGCGGCTCGGATCTTTGCTCCTCGGAATGAAGAAAGCGGTTCTTCCAATTCTTAAGGGATGAGGCGGTCGGAAAAGAGCCGCAATGAGGCTTCGCTGAAAGAACCGATGTTCGTCATCCTTTGGCGAGTTAGTGCATGCGGCTCGGCGAACACCTTAGCCGTAGTCTGATTCCCTTAGCTCGGCATAGACCTCGGAAGGCTACCAAGATCCGCCACGAGTTGGGGTGAATTTGAACAATGCATGCTCGGTGAAGTTTTAAGACCTCCTTGTAGAAATCGTCTAGAGGAATCTCGGCCGGCCTTTAAGCGTTCCTCGTACACCATAACCATGTCATTCTCTTCAAAGGAGTGATCGACACGAAGATCGCCGTGGCACTTGATTAGCTCGTGCGAATCGGGCGAATGTTATATTCTTGGCTAAGCGATTGCGGTCGGATTCTCGAAGAACCGGCGGTAGCTTGTCTATAGGGAGAGTCTCTCTCCACGAAGAAGGTCGAGCCTTGATGGTATGACCCGCCCCAGAGTTGGAGCGGAGGCCACAGGGGTTCTTGTTGAGCGCTTGGCCCGTGCCTCTTCTTCATCGACGATGACCACGAGGCTGAATGGAAGGAGGGCTCGCGCTCTCGACCTTGGCGCCGCTCATTTTCAAAAGAAACAAAGAATTTAAACTAAAAGAGGATCAAAGCCCTTACCGAGTCGATCGCGTCGGAAGAACTTGAGAAAAGCAGAGAACTTGAAGTTGTGAGCGAGGATTGAAAATGGAATGAGAGAACAAGCGGCTAACCCTCCCACCCCTATTTATACTAGTCGGAGCATTTAATGCTCGTGAGGTTCTAAGCGCGCATCGATTGGTGGGACTCGGCAATGTTACGACACTTCTCTCAAATATCCGAATGTTCGAGATCGGTTAATTAGAGATAGGCATAATGAGTTAAATATTTTGAATAAAGGATCAGTTAAGTGTCATTCAGGTAAAGAACCAGATCGGATAACCACATTAGAGATCGGAAAAATAATCAATGCAAAAATAATAAGATGATAATCGATAAAATAAAGTCTTTATTTTCAAAAGTTCGGATTACATCATTTGGGCGATCTCTAGGGATCGGATTACACTAACATTGGATAACATCATTTACGTGATCTCTAGAGATCGGATTGCATTGAAAATAAAATACATCATTTGGGCGATCTCTAGGATCGGACTACAATAAAGGTCTAACTACATCATTTGGGCGATCTCTAGAGATCTCGATTACATTTAGGATTACATCATTTGGGCGATCTCTAGAGGCGGTGGAACATCCTATCTAAAAAGCCTATGTCAAAGCCTAGTCTCGTGGGTGAATCAAAAGACGTGTTTGACCGAGAGGCCATTTGTTAACATCGGATAGATGTGCGGCTCGGATGGGGTGACTATGACTCCCATGAAGATGAGAGACATCGTCACCGATGTTACCACCGAAACCGACCATCCGGAACACCCAATGTGGAGGAAAACCGGAACACTCAATGTGATGAGAAACCGAATGAACTTCGGTTGGCGACTCGAGATCGGATACAACCAAGGTCCGCAATACTGATCGGTCAAATCCATCCTCTCACCATCGTCGATTAAGGTCATTCGATCAGGATCGTGAATTTTCATCGGTGAGTAAAGAAGTCCATCGGAAAAGATCAAAGCCACGATTATAGCGAACTTCCACCGGCTAGAACAGTGGAAAGTAAGAAAGAAGAGAGGAAAATCGGATGAAAGAAATGTCTCTCGACGAGGAGTATATATAGGGAAAATGAGCATTTATTCTTTGAGCGAGCAAGCGACGCTTGGGAATCGAGGACAATTAATACTTTGACGGCCCGGACTGAAGAAGGGAAAAGATCGGAATAGTAGATCGGAAGGTGGGAGACCAGCATGAAAGGTCGAAAGAACATGTGAAAGAGATCGGAAGAGGAGGATCGGTAGGCAAAAGAATAAGACAAATTCCAATAGCCGTCGTCGAATCGGAGCCGAGGTAGTTAAGGCGTTGCGGCGAGATCTCACCGCACGCCTAAGAATCGCCCGCAATCTTGTGAGTGCGAGGTATGTCATGTGATCCTGTACATCCCAATCTCCACCGTTGATCCCACTTGTAAGACAAACCGAACCCTTAGATCAAGAGAGGAGGCAGCGATACCGGCGTCTTTCGCTCTTAACCCTCGGATCGTTCCGGACAAGGAAATTTGGGACCGTCAGATGGAAAGAAGAAAAGGACAAATATTATGAAGAGTGATCTCAACCATTCATTTTGATTCTCTTTAATTCCTGAACCTCCGATCATGTCCTTCGAAATCTCGACCCTCCATCTCCCTCAAATAAATCCTGACCCTTCACGAAGAGCACCCGATTCCTATAAATACCTGCATAAAAACTGTTCAAAGGACGGGCAAGAAAAAATAGACAAGAGGCTGTTATTATAGCAGAGGAACTCTGAAATTTCATTTAGTTTACTACTGCTACTTAGAAGTGTCAATCAAAAGACTTTTGAAACTAGTTTTTACGAAGTGTTTTCTTGAAAAGATGCGAATCTTTGGAACTCTACATTTCGGTTTGTTCATTATCTGGTCACACTCTCACTTTCGCCTTTTATCATCTCATTGTCCAAGCTCAACTTCATTCCACTTGGTTCTTTTCATCTTGATCTGATCGCATTTTAGCTAAGCACCCTCCAGTTCACGAGGAACACCACCCCTCAGGCCAATCAATCCTTGCCTTATCACTATTTGACACCCCATAGTTATTTTAGTAGCTTTGGCTCCTTACAGGTAAGAGCTCATACTACTGTTTTATTAAGTGCTTACATTTACTTTCTGCATTTTCTTTGTTCTTCTCACATCTGTGACTTCCTACTTTTGCACAAACGATCCCCAAAGAATGTTACTGTAAGAGCTCATATCACTGTTTTATCGAGTGTCTGCATTTACTTTCCGCATTTTCCTGTGTTCTTCTTACATCTGCAACTTTCTTCAAGACTATTTTTGCACAAACGATCCCCAAAGAATGACACTCCCAAATCATCTATTTAGTGATCAGTTCATTTTTATTAATCTTCATCTTTTTTGAAAGCAAGTTTTCTAACTCCTAGTAGTATGTAAGTGGTTGGGTAAACGTAGGTAACTGCAACTTAGGGGTCTCTTTTAAAAGAGAGAACATGAATAACACGTCAGGAAGATAGCCAAACTATTAGGCCGACGTAAACAGCAATTCGACAAAGATGTCATATAGTGGAATAAGACCAAAGTAAACGAAACAGAGTAGATCGGTCATTAATAGATATCGGTAAAATGAACGCATGGAAGGTCGGTAAATCAAGTCTAGTTTTCCCTATCTAGCCAAAAGGTATCGAGAAGCCTTATCCCCAGCATCTTAGAATGCCAGAATCCTTAGCTTTAGGTTCTTATGTCATGTAGTTGAAATTAAAAATCCGGGAGATCGGAGAAATCCCTTCCAGGCTCCTGTTAATCTGAAAGAGATCGGAAGAGAGTTCTTATCCGGTCTCAATCCAAAATTTTAATAAACGTAAAAAGAGATCGGAAGAGAGTTCTTATCCGGTCTCCCTTCAAAATTTTAATAAACATTAAATAGGGATCGGAGGAGAGTTCTTATCCGGTCTCAACTCAAAACATTAATAAATAACTCTAAAGGAGATCGGAGGAGGGTTCTTATCCGGTCTCCCCTCAAAATTTTAATAAATAACTTAAAAGAGATCGGAGGAGAGTTCTTATCCGGTCTCAACTCAAAACATTAATAAATAACTCTAAAGGAGATCGGAGGAGGTTTCTTATCCGGTCTCCCCTCAAAATTTTAATAAATAACTTAAAAGAGATCGGAGGAGGGTTCTTATCCGGTCTCCCCTCAAAATTTTAATAAACAACTTAAAAGAGATCGGAGGAGAGTTCTTATCCGATTCTCACACCCGTTCACTAAGGTTGTCTCATTTACTTATGTATCTGGGTGATCCAAATTTAGTGAAAAATCAAATATTCCTTTTACCAAAAGGATTAACATTGCCGTCTAAGCCCTCCTAACTAATTTATAAAGGACGCAGAATTAAATCTACTTACCCTTATTAAGGGACGAGGTGGGGTGCCTAACACCTTCCCCACCCGTTTACGGACCCCGAACTTAGAATCTCTGTTTTGAAGTGGTTTCATTTTTAATTTAACTTCTCAAATGGTTTTCTTTAGTTTCCCTCAAAACTAAGGTGGCGACTCCTCACTTTTTCCCACTTCGGTGAGTGATCGTCCAGGCGACCGCAAAATCTATTGCGACAACATCCAGAAAGTCACATACAGTAGGGATGTCCCTCAATGCTGGACTCCCTACTTGAGTGTCTATCACATAGGCCAAGTAAGCTTCACACCCTTTTTGGATCATTTTTCTAGCAAGTGCAACAGAAATAAGGTTTGATGGTAGTAACTGCCTCTCTCTATGTATAACCTCATCACCATATTGAAGGAGACCAAAAGTGACTGTCTTCAGTCTACAGTCAATAATTGCATGATGCCTACCTAACCAATCCATGCCAAGATGATATCATAATCTCTAAAGGGCATCTCAATCAAATCAGATAAGAAGGTGTGTTCTTCGATCACCAAAGGACAATCCTTATACATTATGTTGACCCTAACCTCTTGTCCTAACGGACTAGGTACTAACACCCCAAAATCCATTTTCATACAAGGAATATCAATATAACCAGTGATGCTGGCACTAACATAAGAATGTGCAGACCCGGGGTCAAACACCACAAACACATCTTGTTTAAAGATAAAAAAATGTACCAGCCACAATATCATACATTTCTCCCTCTTCTCTTTGCTGCATAGTGTATACTCTGGCTGGAGCACTACCCTACTCTGACTGATTAACAGTGCCTTGACTGCCTAAGGTACTGCCCCTACCTCTACCTCTGCCTTTACTAGTTGGCTGTGAACCTCTGGTGGCAAAACTCTGAACATATCCTTTTGCTGTGGTAGTAGGTGGCCCAGATCTACGGGCATTGGTGTAATCCTTCTCAAAATGTCCCATACCACTATAGTTATAACAAGAACCGATAGCCTTGTGGCATACGCTACCATGGTTCCTACCACATGTCTCACAAGGATGGGGAGGAAAGGAATTTCTGGTCGTCTGCTGACCATATCTAGGTGGTCTCTGTCCCAAAATTCTCCCTCTACCAGACTTTCTATTACTCTGTCCCCCAAAATTTTTCCTCTTTCCAGTATTACCACTGGAACTCTAATCCACTGACTTCCCACTTTTCTATTTTTCTATCTTTTCTTTCTTAGGTGCCCCTTCTGATTCTATCCTTTCTAGCTCAAAATGCTTATTTTGTTCTTTCATCCTTTCCCTTATATAGCTAGGTCAACACTTAAAACCCTTGCCACATGTCATCTTCTTGTTGCCTCTTAGTTTAATTGACCCAATCACATTGTGCCAAGTGTTAAACCTAGATTTAACCTTGACTTTGATCACCTTACATGATTAAATGACAAATAGAAAGCTTATATGGTGCCATGTGCCACCATCTCATGGTGCCACATGTCACCTTGTGAAATGACCAAATTACACTTGTGTTGTAATTTTGAGCTCTCAACCCAAAATAATTATTTCTCTTCTTCTAATCAATTTATATCAAATATAAATTAATGACTTAAACTTTATTAATTAACTTCCCATAATTAAATTCATATTTAAACACTTTAAATATAAATTTAACTTATATTATACATCCAATAACCTAGATTTGGTTTCGAGCTATGCTAGGGACTTTGCAATCTAATTGTAAACCAAACCTATTTAATTATTCAATTAAACTCTTTAACTAATTAATTAAATCACATTTAACTTGGTAATTACTTGTGTATGTGTGTGACTCACTAGGCTCATCACTAATTGGCAATGAGATATGATATTAACTCTTAATATCATTAGAACTCTTTCTGACCATAAATAATTTCTCTAAATCATTTTATGCACCTCATAGACCATGGTTAACACCTAGCATAGTATGCCATGGCCACCCCAGTTAGTAATAAGGAATACCTTAAATGAACATTTCATCATATGTTACTATGTATTAGAATCTCTAAGTTACAAAATTCCAATTTGAACTGGAGTCATGGTTTATGTCAAATTCCATTTGTTATGAATATTATGTTCTCTTTTAATTCCATCTCTTGATTAAAAATGTAATACCCCTAAGTTCGGTAGTGCGTTCTACTGCTCCGGTGACCAGTGCTGTCCGGACGGCTAGGAAGCCTAGAACTACACTTCAATATGGATGAGGAGATATAAATAATGAAATACAAGAAAAGAAAATACAAGAAAAACAAAGGAAAAATCATAGCAAAGAAATGTAACCGAATAAGCGAGCCGAAAAACCTAGCGATGGGTGACCGCACCGGGAAGTCACGGCGTGGACCGTTGACTGGCCCTGGACTGCGGGGAACCCTGGAAAACATTTTTAAGACTTAAATAGAACCTTATTGAAGAATAAATATCATTAGAAAGATCAAAGAAAAATTAAATAATTAGTACAAAGAAAAGTGAGAAATCGAAAAACAGACAAAACCCGGTAATACCGAAAAATCGGGAATGCCACCTGAACAGGGGCATTATGGTCATTTGACATCCTGAAGTGTATTTTGACCTAAATTTCCATTAAAAATAAATAATATTACATATGAAAATGAAATGAAAAATTAATTTGGTGGTACCTAAAGTAAATAGCTAAAATCATGGGTTAATGTGGGATTAAGTGAAAGTTTAACTTATAATATGATTTAATTTTTTAGTGGACCACTAAGGGAATTAATTAAACACATAGTGGGACATGTGTACACTTAATATGTAGCTGAAACTCCATCTTCTCCACATGAATTCAACATTGCCGTGAATGAAGGTGAGAGGAAACTCCATAGCCGTTTTTCATGCAAGCTTTCTTAACTCTCCATTTTCAACTCCAACCTCTTAGGTTTCTTCATTAAACTTTGTCTACACATTACAAGGAAGATATTGATACCAATTTTGAGAAATTTGGTGAAGGTTTAGCAAGTTACAATCAAAGGTAAGTTTACATTTTTTGAGAATTCCTTTGTTAAGTTCTGTGTGCATGTTATGGGTGTTGGTTTGGTGAAAGAAAATTTTGAGTTTGAAGAGTTATTGTTGTTTTCATTTTGGACAGCCATGAGTCACGTTTTTGATGAGATATTTGTGCATATAATTGATGAGAAATAATGTTGATCATGGTGATTTAGTAACCTAGTGAATTATTTCATGTTTATATGGTGATTTATGCAATTGGATGGGAATTGGTAAATTGGACGGCACTTTGATGTTGAAGAAAGTTTGCGGCAGCTTGGGAACACTTGAGTAATTGTATGTGTTGAAGGAAGTGTGGGCAGAATATTGACCTAGAAGGATTGATGATATGTATGTAGATTGATATTGAAAAGTGTATGTAAGATTTGTAATGGTTAGGTGTGTATGTAATGGTACTTAGAAATTGTAAATGTGAATTATACTTGGTGTGTTGAGGGTAATGGTAATCTGCCCAAAATAATGTTAATGTAAAGTAGAAAATGCTTTTGGTAATGTACCAAAACAGATTGGTAGGGTATGGAAGTAAACTTTGCAAGGTAATGTGTGTTTGAATTGGGTTTGAAAGACATAAAGAGGGCAGTGTAAATTTTAGCCAATAAGTTTAAATGTGTAACCTCAATTGGTATGAGACCAATTGGAGGTGAAACTAGGCACAAAATGTGCCAACTTTCATTGAGAAAACATACCAAAATTCTGCTTGCAAGGTGACCTAAGAAAATGACCAATTCGGATTAGGTGCAATTAGGACCTGAAAAATGACCAATTGGGCAGCAGTGAGTGTTTAGGCTATAACTCACTCAAACCAGGTCCAATTGACCTGAAATTTTAACCAAGAATAGTTAAGACCCATACCTACAAGTCTTATGAAGACACCAAAGCCCAGAAATTACCAGAAGCAAGTCAAAAAACTTGCACAAGTTCGGGTCCAAAAACTGGCCGAACCAGAGTTGACCAAATTGACCTAAAATTGACCTAAAATGGTACCATTTGACCAGCAATAGTATAATGACCATAACTTGGTCTACTTAACTCGGATTGACCTGAAATTTTGCCCCGCGTGCAATAAGACCTAGATCTACAAGTTTGTAGTTTTGACCGAGACCCGAAAACCAAGGGAACTAGATCGTCCGGCTAGGTCAAACCAGTATCCCGGAATCCGACAAATTGCAATAAAATGCAAGGAAACGCAGTATACATAGAAACGAGTTTGGTAAAACGTACCAAACCTAAAACCCTATCGAATGAGACATATTAACGACACTAAAACCTAATTTACCTAAGCATAGCGAGGGTCGGTATATTAGGTGATTAAGTGAATAATTAAGTTCAGTGCATTATTTACCAAACACCATCGATAGAGACAGTTTAATTTAGTACTGAAACACTTCAAATTGTGTTTCTCAGTTAGCAAGGACTCAGCAAAAGGGAAGGAAACACTGAGTCCAGACCAGGGGGACAGTCATCAGAGGTTTGTGCACAACAACTATTTCTTTTGAATTATTTTCAATTGAAATAAATATTGACTATTTGTATATTATTGTTTTAAATTGTGGAAATGTGTTTGATGGACACTTATTGATTGAAAAACATTGTGAATGGTTTGAAACTGTGAAAAATTGTTTGAATGATGTTGATGGATACTTATTGATTGAAAAGCACTGTAAATGGTTTTTGTGGAAATTGAAGTGAATTACGAATTGTGTTGCCAATTTGTGAATGAAATTATAACTTTGGAAATTTATTGGATTCTTACGGATCATTTGAATAAAATGTTTGGAATTGTTTTGACTCACAGTTGGCATGACACGGATATTATGTTCCTCCTCCATTAATGGGGTGAGTGTGATTATTCCTCCCTCTTTGACTTATCAGTCTGGGGTGAGTATGATTATGTTCCTCCCTCTTTGACTTCCCATCGAGGTGAGTATGGATGAGTTCTCATTAGATAGCTAGCTTCCTCCCTCATTGATTTCGATTATTAGGGTGAGTATGTCTTGTCATGGTGTACAACACGGCATATATGGAAAAATTTGTGTCATGACCTAAATTGTGTTATTGATTGGCAACATGATATTATTCAATTATTTGATCGAATTGTGTTATTGATTTGCAAAACGATATTATTCAATTATTTGATCGAATTGTGTTATTGATTTGCAAAACGATATTATTCAATTATTTGATAGAATTGTGTTATTGATTTGCAAAACGATATTATTCAGTTATTTGATCAATTGTGTTATCGATTTACAAAAAGGTATTATTCAGTTATTTGATCAAATTGTGCATGAATTGGCAATACGGTATTCTTAAACTATTTGACTAAATTATGTTATTATGAATTTTGATAATTTGTGAATTGGAGTTTAAATTCCTTATGACATTTATTGTCTTGAATTTAACCATGGTTTTAAGTATCCACTATTGATATGATTTATGAATTGTGATTTAAAATTTGTATTTGGTTAATGTTGTGCACCACTGAGACATTGTCTCGTGATAGCTTTATTGTTATCGCAGTAGAGAGAGACAGGCGTGACTAAGCCGCATATACATCCAGAGGGATTACACAGTATTATGAGTATACCAAGTATTTTGCATTTATCTTGTAATGTATGACACTGTATGTACATTTTGTTTTTGGTTTTGAGCCGTTGCAAATTCAAATTGTACCTTGAAGTTGTAAATTAATTATGAGCTATTTGACTTGTAAAAACTGTATTATATTTCCTTATCTCAGACTTTGAAAAATTTCTATGGAATTGAGTTGATAAATTGTTGTGTTGAGAAATGTATTGGAGTTGAGATTTGGAAAATTATTGAAGTGTCTTTTACGAGTTTTACAAGAACTTTTATCCAAAATACAGATGGCACTCTGCCAAAATTTTTACAGAAATTCCAAATAAATCAAATGAGTTAATTGTTTCACTTCAGTTCACAAAAGTTTTTAACACCTGTAAATAGTGCTCACCACTGTAAAAGAAGTAAGAAAAGTTTTTAAAAATCTCTTGTAGTGTACTTAATGGGTTATCAGTAGACGAAGTTGGTAATTCATTAGGTATACTACGAGATCATGTTATGCCTTACAGAGGGGTAGGGTGTGACATGTTTTAGTGGTATCAGAGCAAAGTTTTTAAATTCTGTTTTCACTTGTTACTTGAATATTCTTTCTTCACAGTATAACTGCTCAATATCATTGTTTGATACATACAGTACATTACATTATAAATATGCACTAACGGGAGAAAATCTCCTTGTATCATTGTACAGGAGGTCTAAAATCCTCGAATTGATTATGGAAGAGGGTGATCGTTCAGTCGATCAATCGATAGAGGCTGAGGTGCAAGGGGATGCCCCATGCCTACATAATGTCAGTGGTTCAGTAGCACCAGCCCCTCTGATTACCGCGATTCTGCTGCTCGATTCGCTCGTGACAGCGCAATGTTCCAACAAATGGATGGTAATGTGCCTACTCAAGCCCCAATACAGACACTAGTGGTACAACCACAGTCTTCTGCTAGACAATATGACAAATTGATGAAGTATGAGGCTACAGAGTTCAAGGGGACAGTAGATCCTCTAGAGGCAGAACAGTGGTTAGAAAGGATGGATAGGGTATTCAAGAAACTGCATTGCACAGAAGAGCTCGGTTGAGTACTCGGTATCTTTGCTACTGGGGATGCTTATGATTGGTGGAAAACCATTCCCCACGATGCAGTAGAACTGCGGTGCTAACATGGAATGACTTCCTCGGGAATTCAGGCGAAATATGTCCCCGATGCTTATGTAGACCGGAAAGTCGCAAGAGTTCCTAAGTCCAAAGCAGGCGGATCGGTGTTGAGTATGAAAGGGAATTCTCCCGCCTAAGCCATTATGCAGTAAGTCTACTTTCTACCAGTAGGGAGAGATGTAAGAGGTTTGAAACCGGCTTGAAGCCTAGTATCAGATTACAAGTGGTCGGATTCAAACATAACAACTTCTCTGAACTTATTTCTCAAGCACTAGAATTAGAAAGAATTGAATCTGAAGCGGCTCTTGAGAAAAGAAATCGGAGAAAGCGAGAAAAAGAGGGAAAGTCGTGAGCGAGTTCTAATGGTCCCTCTTGGAAAGAGGAAAAACTTTGGGGGATACGACAGAGATAGTAAGAAGTCCGGTAGAGATAGATCTTTTGGACAGAAACCACCTCGATCCGATCAGCAAACTCAACAGAAACCCAGAAATGCGCTGTCAGATCGACTTTGTGAAACTTGTGGTAAACCACATAGTGGGGTATGTTATAGAGCCGTAGGAGCATGTTTTAACTGTGGAGAGACTGGTCATTTTGCTAGGGATTGTGTAAATCCAGGTCGTTCTGGATCATTTACTACACCAAAGGGATCAACCCAAGTTTCTACCCCAAATAGTTCACCATCAGTTAGTAGAGGCAAAGGTAGAGGTAGGGGTAGTACACCTAGAAGTCAGACTACTGTGAATCAGCCAAAACAGGGTGATGCTTCAACTAGAGTATACGCTATACGACAGAAAGAGACTGAGACTTTTGACATCATTGCTGGTACTTTCTCAATTAGCAACTAAGATATATATATGTATTGTTTGACCTGGAGTTTGCATATTTTTACGTTAGTGTTAGAACTATATGTTCTGTTGTTATTCCTTTACAGGGGAATAAATTTTGACGCATTAGTGATTAGCCCTTAAGATAAGGATTGTGATAATAAGTGAAATTAGTTTTGAAAGAGTTTATCGGCGAAAAGTATTTTCTAACACACCATAAATTATAAAGCTAATTGGCGAGCCTACTTAATGTAAGGCAAGAGGACGTAAAAGTAAGATGCAGTAATGGAATTGCTCTAGATGAGGGCAAGGAGGTTACTGTTAGAAATTGCTAATGGATATTGTAATCAGAATAAGATTCGAATATCAGTGAATTCAAAAAGAATAAAAGATAGCAAAGTTTGATCTATTGGGATGTATCGTAGTAACTATGCAATGTTCTTGATGTTTATCTTTGTAAGGCAGATTCTGATCGACTTGAGATTATTGTGTAGAGCTACGTACTACCCGATAGTACACCTAGATAAGAATAGTTGCCAATGGCATCATTTTGGTATAGTTATGCCATGTGAATTTAATTGTTAGAAATAAGTTTGAAAATCCTACTTAGGATCTAAAACTCAAAAGTTAAAACATCGAAAGGTTATAGTTCGATACAAAAGGAAGTAAGTTATAGAATATTGTGAGATAAAAAGAGTTATGAAAGTAGAGAATTGAGCAGTTGATTCATGTGTAACAAAGAAATATTACAAATGTGAGGAAGACTATGGACTAGAATGGTCGGAGGACCAATGGACGATGAATGATTCTAACATGACCTCAAGGGTCATTCAAGAAGGAACGTGAACCGAAATATTAGACAACACAATAATAAGAGGAGATTGGTGTTATCCAAACAAAGTAAACATTGTATTAGATTGTTAAAAGTCTTATACAAATTTGAGAAAAAGAAGATTATACGATCATATAGAAAGGAGAAATAAACGTATGACTATTGTAAGATGGCTCTTTGGGTAAAAATTTCGTGGGCCGAAATTTATGTAAGGGGGAGAATTGTAACACCCTAAGTTCGGTAGTGCGTTCTCTTTGCTCGTGACCAGATCTTTGTCGGACTAGGAAGCCTAGAACTACACTTCAATATGGATGAGGAGATATAAATAATGAAATACAAGAAAAGAAAATACAAGAAAAACAAAGGAAAAATCATAGCAAAGAAATGTAACCGAATAAGCGAGCCGACAAACCTAGCGATGGGTAACCGTACCGGGAAGTCACGGCGTGGACCGTTGACTGCCTGGATCATGGGAACCACGGAAAACATTTTTAAGACTTAAATAGAACCTTATTGAAGAATAAATATCATTAGAAAGATCAAAGAAAAATTAAATAATTAGTACAAAGAAAAGTGAGAAATCGAAAAACAGACAAAACCCGATAATACCGAAAAATCGGGAATGCCACCTGAACATGGGCATTATGGTCATTTCACATCCTGAAGTGTCTTTTGACCTAAATGTCCATTAAAAATAAATAATATTACATATGAAAATGAAATGAAAAATTAATTTGGTGGTACCTAAAGTAAATAGCTAAAATCATGGGTTAATGTGGGATTAAGTGAAAGTTTAACTTATAATATGATTTAATTTTTTAGTGGACCACTAAGGGAATTAATTAAACACATAGTGGGACATGTGTACAATTAATATGCAGCTGAAACTCCATCTTCTCCACATGAATTCAACATTGCCGTGAATGAAGGTGAGAGGAAACTCCATAGCCATTTTTCATGCAAGCTTTCTTAACTCTCCATTTTCAACTCCAACCTCTTAGGTTTCTTCATTAAACTTTGTCTACACATCACAAGGAAGATATTGATACCAATTTTGAGAAATTTGGTGAAGGTTTAGCAAGTTACAATCAAAGGTAAGTTTACATTTTTTGAGAATTCCTTTGTTAAGTTTTGTGTGCATGTTATGGGTGTTGGTTTGGTGAAAGAAAATTTTGAGTTTGAAGAGTTATTGTTGTTTTCATTTTGGACAGCCATGAGTCACGTTTATGATGAGATATTTGTGCATATAATTGATGAGAAATAATGTTGATCATGGTGATTTAGTAACCTAGTGAATTATTTCATGTTTATATGGTGATTTATGCACTTGGATGGGAATTGGTAAATTGGACGGCACTTTGATGTTGAAGAAATTTTTATGAAGCTTGGGAACACTTGAGTAATTGTATGTGTTGAAGGAAGTGTGGGCAGAATATTGACCTAGAAGGATTGATGATATGTATGTAGATTGATATTGAAAAGTGTATGTAAGATTTGTAATGGTTAGGTGTGTATGTAATGGTACTTAGAAATTGTAAATGTGAATTATACTTGGTGTGTTGAGGGTAATGGTAATCTGCCCAAAATAATGTTAATGTAAAGTAGAAAATGCTTTTGGTAATGTACCAAAACAGATTGGTAGGGTATGGAAGTAAACTTTGCAAGGTAATGTGTGTTTGAATTGGGGCTTGAAAGACATAAAGAGGGCAGTGTAAATTTTAGCCAATAAGTTTAAATGTGTAACCTCAATTGGTATGAGACCAATTGGTATGAGACCAATTGGAGGTGAAACTAGGCACAAAATGTGCCAACTTTCATTGAGAAAACATACCAAAATTCTGCTTGCAAGGTGACCTAAGAAAATGACCAATTCGGATTAGGTGCAATTAGGACCTGAAAAATGACCAATTGGGCAGCAGTGAGTGTTTAGGCCATAACTCACTCAAACCAGGTCCAATTGACCTGAAATTTTAACCAAGAATAGTTAAGACCCATACCTACAAGTCTTATGAAGACACCAAAGCCCAGAAATTACCAGAAGCAAGTCAAAAAGCTTGCACAAGTTCGGGTCCAAAAACTGGCCGAACCAGAGTTGACCAAATTGACCTAAAATTGACCTAAAATGGTACCATTTGACCAGCAATAGTATAATGACCATAACTTGGTCTACTTAACTCGGATTGACCTGAAATTTTGCCCCGCGTGCAATAAGACCTAGATCTATAAGTTTGTAGTTTCGACCGAGACCCAAAAACCGAGGGAACTAGATCGTCCGGCTAGGTCAAACCAGTATCCCAGAATCCGACAAATTGCAATAAAATGCAAGGAAACGCAGTATACATAGAAACGAGTTTGGTAAAACGTACCAAACCTAAAACCCTATCGAATGAGACATATTAACGATACTAAAACCTAATTTACCTAAAACGCAACGAGGGTCGATATATTAGGTGATTAAGTGAATAATTGAGTTCAGTGCATTATTTACCAAACACCATCGATAGAGACAGTTTAATTTAGTACTGAAACACTTCAAATTGTGTTTCTCAGTTAACAAGGACTCAGCAAAAGGGAAGGAAACACTGAGTCCAGACCAGGGGGACAGTCATCAGAGGTTTGTGCACAACAACTGTTTCCTTTGAATTATTTTCAATTGAAATAAATATTGACTATTTGTATATTATTGTTTTAAATTGTGGAAATGTGTTTGATGGACACTTATTGATTGAAAAACATTGTGAATGGTTTGAAACTGTGAAAAATTGTTTGAATGATATTGATGGATACTTATTGATTGAAAAGCACTGTAAATGGTTTTTGTGGAAATTGAAGTGAATTACGAATTGTGTTGCCAATTTGTGAATGAAATTATAACTTTGGAAATTTATTGGATTCTTACGGATCATTTGAATAAAATGTTTGTAATTGTTTTGACTCACAGTTGGCATGACACAGATATTATGTTCCTCCTCCATTAATGGGGTGAGTGTGATTATTCCTCCCTCTTTGACTTATCAGTCTGGGGTGAGTATGATTATGTTCCTCCCTCTTTGACTTCCCAGTCTGAGGTGAGTATGGATGAGTTCTCATTAGATAGCTAGCTTCCTCCCTCATTGATTTCGATTATTGGGGTGAGTATGTCTTGTCGTGGTGTACAACACGGCATATATGGAAAAATTTGTGTCATGACCTAAATTGTGTTATTGATTGGCAACATGATATTATTCAATTATTTGATCGAATTGTGTTATTGATTTGCAAAACGATATTATTCAATTATTTGATCGAATTGTGTTATTGATTTGCAAAACAATATTATTCAATTATTTGATCGAATTGTGTTATTGATTTGCAAAACGATATTATTCAATTATTTGATCGAATTGTGTTATTGATTTGCAAAACGATATTATTCAGTTATTTGATCAATTGTGTTATCGATTTACAAAAAGGTATTATTCAGTTATTTGATCAAATTGTGCATGAATTGGCAATACGGTATTCTTAAATTATTTGACTAAATTGTGTTATTATGAATTTTGATAATTTGTGAATTGGAGTTTAAATTCCTTATGACATTCATTGTCTTGAATTTAACCATGGTTTTAAGTATCCACTATTGATATGATTTATGAATTGTGATTTAAAATTTGTATTTGGTTAATGTTGTGCACCACTGAGACATTGTCTCAGCGATAGCTTTTTATTCTTTGCAGTAGAGAGAGACAGGCAGTGAGACTAAGCTGCATATACATCCAAATGAGGATTACAGTATTATGAGTATACCAGTATTTTGCATTTTGTACTGTAATGTATGACACTGTATGTACATTTTGTTTTTGGTTTTGAGCAGTTGCAAATTCAAATTGTACCTTGAAGTTGTAAATTAATTATGAGCTATTTGACTTGTAAAAACTGTATTATATTTCCTTATCTCAGACTTTGAAAAATTTCTATGGAATTGAGTTGATAAATTGTTGTGTTGAGAAATGTATTGGAGTTGAGATTTGGAAAATTATTGAAGTGTCTTTTTACAGGTTTTCTGAAGAACTGTTTTATCCAAAATACAGATGGCACTCTGCCAAAATTTTTACAGAAATTCCAAATAAATCAAATGAGTTAATTGTTTCACTTCAGTTCACAAAAGTTTTTAACACCTGTAAATAGTGCTCACCACTGTAAAAGAAGTAAGAAAAGTTTTTAAAAATCTCTTGTAGTGTACTTAATGGGTTATCAGTAGACGAAGTTGGTAATTCATTAGGTATACTACGAGATCATGTTATGCCTTACAGAGGGGTAGGGTGTGACAAAAAAAGATTTTCTCATCAAAAACTCTTTTCTAATTAAATATGTCTGTTCTGATTAAATATGTCTGTTCTGACCATAAATAACTCTTAATATCATTAGAACTCTTAATATCATTAGAACTCTTTCTGACCATAAATAATTTCTGTAAATCATTTTGGGCACCTCATAGACCATGGTTAACACCTAGCATAGTATGCCATAGCCACCCCAGTTAGTAATAAGGAATACCTCAAATGAACATTTCATCATATGTTACTATGTACTAGAATCTCTAAGTTACAAAATTCCAATTTGAACTGCAGTCATGGTCTATGTCAAATTCCATTTGTTATGAATATTATGTTCTCTTTTAATTCCATCCCTTGATTAAAAAGATTTTATCATCAGAAACTCTTTTCTGATTAAATCTGTCTGTTCTGGCCAAGAACTTGAAACTTCAAGAACAAATAAATGAACATAGGATTTTATCCCTATTTACTTAGGGTAACAGATTCCATCTTAATCAACACCTACCTCCATATATAACTAGTAGGAGCCAACACATGCCCATATACCCATACACAGTACAAGTATGAAAGCAATATCAAACTCAAACCACCTATATACAAGATAATTGTGCTGTCTCAGGTCTAAAGATTATATGCACTTATATGATTTATGACAATGCATTGACAAGAGTAAACTCCATGTGCTTATTATAAGTGTCACTAGTTCGGCCTACTTGTCATGCATAATTGCCTATCATGTTTGTTATATGGTATGAGACTTACCATTCCATCTTATTTATATCTCATATAAATACATTGGGAACAAACATGAATACAATCTTTCTGGATAAGTCATGTCCTGTATGAAGTATCCTCGATTGTGAACCAATTTATGATACTTTGTGCTA
>NW_026615201.1:0-25172 GCF_030052815.1 Hevea brasiliensis
TCTAGCACGAAGTATCATAAATACGTTCACAATCAAGGATACTTCATAATAAGGACATGACTTATCCAGAAAGATTGTATTCATGTTTGTTCCCAAGTTATTTATATGAGATATAAATAAGATAGAATGGTGAGTCTCATGCCATATAACAAACATGATAGGCACTTATAAATGATAAGTAGGCCGAACCAGTGACACTTATGACAAGCACATGGAGTTTATTCTTGTCAATGTTTTGTCATAAATCATATCAGTGTATATAATCTTTAGACCTGAGATAGCACAGTTATCTTGTATATAGGTAGTTTGAGTTTGATACTGCTTTCATACTTGTACTGTGTATGGGTATATGGGCATGTGTTGGCTCCTACTAGTTATATATGGAGGTTAGTGTTGATCAAGATGGAATCTGTTCCTCTAAGTAAATAGAGATAAAATCCTATGTTCATTTAATTGTTCTTGATGTTTCAAGTTCCTGGCCAGGAAAGATAGATTTATTCAGAAAAGAGTTTCTGATGAGAAAATCTTTTTAATCAAGAACTGGAATTAAAAGAGAACATAATATTCATAGCAAATGGAGTTTGACATAAACCATGACTCCAGCTTGAGTTGGAATTTTGTAACAGAGAGATTCTAGTGCATGGTAACATATGATTATAGGTTCATTTAAGGTAAACCTTATTACTAATTGGGTGGCTATGGCATGCTATGCTAGGTGTTAACCATGGTCTATGAAGTTCATAAACTGATTTAGAGAAATCATTTATGGTAAGAAAGAGTTCTGATGATATTAAGAGTTGATATCATGTCTCATTGCCAATTAGTGATGAGCCTAGTAAGTCACACACATACACAAGTTATCACCTAATTAAATATGATTTAATTAATTAATTAAAGAGTTTAAATTAATTAATTAAATAGGTTTGGTTTGCAATTAGATTGCAAAGTCCCTAGCATGACTTCAAACCAAATCTAGATTATTGGATGTATAATATAAGTTAAATTTATATTTATAGTGTTTAAATATGAATTTAATTAATGAGAAATTAATTAATAGAGATTAATTAATTAATTTATATTTGATATAAATTATTTAGAAGAAGAAAATAATTATTTTGGGTTAAGAACTCAAAATTAAGACACAGGGGCATTTTGGTCATTTTAGCGCAGTGACACGTGGCACCATGAGATGGTGACACATGGCATAACACATAAGCTTGCCAAATGTTTTTTTAATCATGTAAGATGATTAAAATCAAGATTAAATATAGGTTTGACACTTGGCACAATGTGATTGGGTCACTTAAACCTAGAGCTAATCAAAGGGTGACATGTGGCAAGGGTTTAATGTGTTAACCTAGCTATTTAAGTGTTGTTATGAGAAAATAAAACACAACCAGCAGCCACACTCCTTTGTCACGCCACTTTGAGGGTTTTTATCTCTTCTTCTTCATCTCTTATCAATTCAAAGAGATTAGCCATCAATCTCTTGAATTAAGAACACTAGGAATTGTTTCTAGTGTCCTGTTTACATCTCTAATCTCTTAAAAGACAGAACTTGAATTTCTAATTAATAGAAAAGGCTTTAGAAGCTGTTCAAGGGCTGCCATAGGTGTTCTGGGTGTGGACAAGCTAGAGGGACAACATCCGTGTCCTGAAGACGAATCTCAAAGGCGCAGACACGCTGCAGTGCATCAAGAGGTTAGTGTAATCGTTCTTGATTTAATCTAGGGTTCTAAAATTAATCTGATTAATTTTAAAATCTTAAATGGCAAATACAGATCCAAAAACATATTAAAGGAGTTTTAATATGTTTTTATCATTGAAATCAAATAGATAAAAATAAATCTTGCATGATGCATGTGACCCTAGGTGAAAATTTTTGAATTCAATGGTATAAACTTGTGTTTTTCACGCTTCCATTCCTTCAATTGGTATCAGAGCCACTATATTTGCCATTTAGATTGTTGATTATATGATTTAATTGTGTGTTTGATCATGAGATCAAATGTTCATTGGTGGTTGCAAAGCAAGTTAGCGGCATACTTGAAAAAACACCATCAATGGTGCGCATGGTTTGGCTTCCATGGGTGGTTTAAGGTTTGGCTTTTAATTCTGCAATTGTTGTATGATCTAAGGCCTATTCTTTGACTAATTAAAGTGTTTAATTAGTAGTTTTTATCACACAATTAAATTATGATTCAAATCAGAATTTTAAAAATTGTTTGAATGTGATTCAAATCTGAATTTTAAAAGTTGTTTGAATGTGATTCAAATCTGAATTTTTAAAGTTGTTTGAATCATATTTAAATCTGATTTTTTAAAATTGATTGAATAAAATTCAGATCTGATTTTTTAAAAAAATGTTTGAATGTGATTCAAATCTGATTTTTTAAAAAATGTTTGAATGTGATTCAAATCTGAATTTTTTAAATTATTTGAATGTGATTTAAATCTGAATTTTTAAATTTGTTTGAATGAGATTCAAATCTGAATTTTTAAATTTATTTGAATCATATTCAAATCTGGATTTTTAAGTTGAATATGAGATATTCAATTTAATTTAAGTATGTATGTTTTATTTAATTGTTAAATAGTGATATGCATGATGGATGATCATGGACTATAAAATACCAATGTGATTGGATTTATTTCTTTTATATTTCTTTGGGATTGTAAATTAATTAATTTATTTTAATTTATTTTGGGCATGTATTATTAAGTTTGTAATAATTTTTGGGTTGTAATTTCATTTATTTGAGTTCTTGTAAATTCGCCTTGGTATGCCAATGATTACTATGTAATATTGGATTGCAAGAAGTTCAAGGAGGTCAAGAGCATTGGTGGGACCAGTGGGAGGAATTCAAGATCAAGTGTTGATTATGTACTCCTTCAGCAACTCTTGTAAAATGAATAAATGAAATGCACCTAGGAATGCCCTGATTCAATTCTTGGTGGCTCAGAATTGAATCCCTTAGAAAGTCCATGATCATACCATATTTACTGCTTATCCATGAATGCATGAGATGTATGGGAATGTATGCAATTATCTGATATATGCATGCTAAATGGATAATGTGCAAAGTGAGACCTTAATAGTTGTCGCAATGGGATTTTGCGGTCGCCCGGACGATCACTCACCGAAGTGGGAAAGAGTGAGGAGTCGCCACCTTAGTTTTGAGGGAAACTAAAGAAAACCATTTGAGAAGTTAAATTAAAAACGAAACCACTTCAAAACAGAGATTCTAAGTTCGGGGTCCGTAAACGGGCGGGGAAGGTGTTAGGCACCCCACCTCGTCCCTTAATAAGGGTAAGTAGATTTAATTCTGCGTCCTTTACAAATTAGTTAGAAGGGCTTAGGCGGCAATGTTAATCCTTTTGGTAGAAGGAATGTTTGATTTTTCACTAAATTTGGATCACCCAGATACATAAGTAAATGAGACAACCTTAGTGAACGGGTGTGAGAATCGGATAAGAACTCTCCTCCGACCTCTTTTAAGTTATTTATTAAAGTTTTGAGGTGAGACCGGATAAGAACTCTCCTCCGATCCCCTTTAAGTTATTTATTTAAAATTGAGGATGAGATCGGATAAGAACTCTCTTCCGATCTCTTTTAGACGTTTATTAAAATTTGGGGTTGAGACCGGATAGGAACTCTTCTCCGATCTCTTTTAAGTTATTTATTAAAATTTTGAGAGGAGACCGGATAAGAACCCTCCTCCGATCCCCTTTAAGTTATTTATTTAAAATTTTGAGGATGAGACCGGATAAGAACTCTCCTCCGATCTCTATTTAATAGTTATTAAAATTTTGGATTGAGACCAGATAAGAACTCTCCTCCGATCTCTTTTAAATTAGAATTTTGAGTTGAGACCGGATAAGAACTCTCCTCCGATCTCTTTTAAATTAGAATTTTGAGTTGAGACCGGATAAGAACTCTCCTCCGATCTCTTTTTACGTTTATTAAAATTTTGGATTGAGACTGGACAAGAACTCTCTTCCGATCTCTTTCAGATTAACAGGAGCCTGGAAGGGATTTTTCCGATGTCCCGAATTTTGGTATCCTAAGAACCTAAAAATAAGGGTCCTGAAGTTTAAAGATGTTGAGGATAAGATTTCTCAATACCTTTTGGCTAGATGGGGAAAACTAGACTTGATTCACTGACCTTTTCATGTAGTCATTTTACCAATATCTATTAACATCCGATCTATTCTGTTATGTTTACTTTGGTTCTATTTATGACATCTTGCCGAATTGCTGTTTACGTCAGCCTAATAGTTCGGCTATCTTCCTGGCGTGTTATTCAGGTCCTCTTTTTAAAGGAGACCTCTAAGTTGCAGCTACCTACGTTTACCCAACCATTTACATACTACAAAGAGTTAGAAAACTGGTTTTCAGAAATGACGGAGATCAATAAAATGAACTGATCACTAAAAAAAAAATGATTTGAGAGTGACTTTCTTTGGGATTGCTTGTGCAGAAATGGTCTAGACGTAAGAAGAACAAGGAAAATGCGGGAAATAAACGTAGACGCTTAATAAAACAGTAACATGAACTCTTATAACAATATTTTCTCTTGGGTTCTCTTGTACAAAATACCCTCAAGAAAGTTGCGGATGTATGAAGAACAAAGGAAGGGCAGAAACAAACGAAACAATGAGTGTGAACTCTACCGTGAGGAGCCAAATATATTGAAATAACGTGAAGTGGTAAACAGAGATGGCGGATTGATCACCGAGAGTTGATGTCCGTGAAACCGAGAGATGCTTTAGCTAAAAGGTAACCTGTAAGAACCAGTGAAAGGAAGTTGAGCTTGAACAGAGGAAAGGAAAGCAGAGATGATGAGAATATGACCAGATAATGAACAAACTGAAATGTAGAGTTCCAATATTCAAAATCTTTTCAAGAAAACACTCACGAAAACTAGTTTCAAAAGTATTTTTAATCACTACAAAACAGAGTAACAAATCAATGAAGTTTCGAGTTCCTCCACGATAATAGCAACCTCTTGCCTATATTTTTGTCCGCTTTTTCGTCCCTTGAATGCTTTTTCATGCAGTATTTATAGGAATCGTGCTCCCCATGAAGGGTCAGGATTCATTTTGAGGGAGATGGAGGGTCAGGATTTTGAAGTACATGATCGGATGTTCAGGAATTAAAGAGAATCAAAACGAATGGCTGAGATCGCTCCTTAGAATATTTGTCCTTTTCCTCTTTTAATCTGACGGTCTTGAATCCTCTTGTCCGGAACGATCTGAGGGCTAAGAGCGAAAAACGCTGGTGTTGTCGTCTTCTCTTTTGATCCAAGGGTCCCGGATTCATCCTTACAAGTGAGATCAACGGCGGGGATTGGGATGTACAGGACTGTCATGACATACCCTCGCACTCACAAGATTATGGCGATTCTTAGGCGTGCGGTGGAGATCTCGTCTGCAACGCTTTAACTACCTCGGCTCTGATTCTGACGACGGTTATTTGGGATTTGTCTTATTCTTTTTGTCATCCGATCCCTCCCCTAGCTCCTATTCCGATCTCTCATGCTGATCTCCTATCTCCCGATCTCTTTTATCCCTTGATCAGTCTGGATTCGGTCCAAGCATTAATTACATCTCGATTTTCAAGCGCCCGCTGCTTTCCGCTCGAGATTAAATGCCCATTTTCCCTATATATACCCTCGTTGATAGTGGCATTTCCTTCATTCGATTTTTCTCTTTCTCCTTGTTTCTTGGTTCTAGCTGCTCCGGGAAAGTTCCGCTACAATCGTGGTTTTGATCCTCTTCCGATGGAATTCCCTTTTCTCGCTGAAAATTTACGATCCGGTGATTGGATGGTCCTAATTGACGATGGTGAGAGAACTGATTTGACCGATCCGTATTGCGGGCTTCGTTGTACCGATCTCGAGTTGCTCAATCGAAGTTCATTCGCTTCTCATCACATTGAGTGTTCCGACAATGATTCGATCCACATTGGGTGTCCGACAATGGATGAAGCATCCGGCCGGCAATATCCTTGGGATCGCTTATAAACCGATCCTTGGAACACTGGAGTATCCTTGAATTAGTTATAAACCGATCCATGGATCTCCGGGAGTATCCTTGGGATAAGTTATAAACCGATCCTTAGATCAGCCTCTTCAGATAGGATTTTTCACCGGTCTCTAGAGATCACAGAAATGATGTGATCCAATGTTAGTGTAATCAGATCTCTAGAGATCGCCCAAATGATGTAGTCTGTCCTTTATTGTAATCCGATCCCTAGAGATCGCCCAAATGATGTAATCCGATCTTTTTGCAAATAAAGACTTTATTTTGCAGTTATCATCTTATTATTTTTGCATTGATTATTTTCCGATCTCTAAGGTGGTTATCCGTTCCTGTTCTTTACTTGAATGACACTTGACTGATCCTTTATTCAAAATATTTAACTTATTATTCCGATCTCCATTTAACCGATCTCTTAACATTCGGATATTTGAGAGAAGTGTCGAACAAATTGCCGAGTCTCACCAATCGATGCGCCGCTTAGAACCTCGCGAGCATTAAATGCTCTGACTAGTATAAATAGGGAGGGTTAGCCGCTTGTTCTCTCATTTCATTTTCGCCTCCCGCTCATAGCTTCAAGTTCTCTCATTTTCTCCAGCCCGACGATTAGACTCGTAAGGACTTTGATCTTCTTTTTGTTTAAGTTCTTTGTTTCTTTTGAAAATGAGCGGTGCCAAGGTCGAGAGCGCGAGCCCTCCTTCCATTGAGTTCTCTTGGTCATCGCCCGATGAAGAAGAGGCACGCCAAGCGCGCAACTCCGCCCCTTAGGGTCTCGCCTGTGTCGGGTCGGTCGCATACCATTAAGGCGCACGCGCCTTCTTCAAGGAGAGAGACCCTTCCTATAGACGAGCTTCCATCGGTTCTTCGAACTGACCGCAATCGCTTGTTCAAGAATACAACATTTGTCCCGATTCATATGAGCCGATCATGCCATGGCGATCTTCGTGGTCGATCATTCTTTTGAAGAGGATGACATGGTCATGGTGTATGAAGAACGATTAAAGGCCGGTCCGAGGTTCCTCTAGCCGATTTCTATAAGGAGGTCCTAAAATTTCACCGAATATCCATTGTTCAAATCCACCCCAACTCGTGGCGGATCTTGGTTGCTTTCCGAGGTCTATGCCGAGCTAAGGGAATCGACCTACGCCTAAAGTGTTCGCCAAGTCGCACCGCTAACTCACCAAAGGACGATGACCATCGGTTCTTTCAGCGAAGCCTAATTGCGGGCTCTTTTCCGATCCGCCTCGCCTCTTAAGAACCGGAAGAATCGTTTCTTCATTGTGAGGAGCAAAGATCCGAGCCGCTGAGGACTTCCCCGCACTGGTGGTACCAGGACCCTTGCTTCCAACCATATTACCCTCGAGCGAAGAGGAAAGTTTGATAGTGATGGATCTCAAGAGTGAGGCTGCCACTAAAAAGTATTCTTGTTTGGATTCGTGGATCGCCGAGCCGCACCATTGGACTGCTCAACCGCCATCACTGCCAAGACCGCGAACCGCTCTCTAACCTCGGCATCGGTATTTTCTATACCTCGGATCTCGTGACCTTAGCGATCTCACTAACCTTTTCTTTGTGCAGTATGGCGGGTGGTGAGGGTTCAAGGAAACTAAGAAGGAGAGAGAGATCTCCTGAAGATAAAGAGATAAAGCGTCGAACGACTCCAAACGCCGGCCACGAACCCGGGAGATACAAAGTGATCCTCCCCAACCTTCGGTCCGCCGACCACCGGTTACCCGATCTCCTCCTAGATCGGAGGAGCAGCCTCCGACTCTTGCAGCTTGTTCCAAGCGGGGAAGGGGGCCTACTCAAGCTTCCGAGGACCTCTTCTGGCGCCAAGCATCGATCGATCGCTTGAGGAATAACCGATCCAAGGAGAACTCGATTTCGCCAAAGTCCCGGGTCTACCATCTTCTTTCAGAGGATCGACAGTTATCCTGCATGGTCTCGACGACATATTGACTCGACCATGAGCTTAAACGTGGAGTGTCCGTGAACCGCACCATGATCCGAAAGGATTCATACCGGATAAGGAGATCGGGAAGAAAAATCAGAGGTGGATTCCTCCGATCCCAACTCTCATCCGCCGGGATTATATATCTCAAGTCGAGGGACGGCAAAGCTCCATGAAGACCGTGGCCGAATGTAATCGTGCTTTGGATGAGAGAGACCGTGCTCTTAAGGAAGTCCAGTGCTTCACGCCAACGGTTACTGTGTCGCCAACTTATAGAGGAACTTGAGGCGAAGGATAAGGAGCTTAAGGAGAAAGACAAGGAGCTTAAGGAGAGGGATGAGGAGATTGTGACGGGAATAGCCGAGGCCTATGTGAAGGCTCACAAGCATCTCTTGGCCGCACTCAAGGAGCGTTACCTGAAGAAGACTTTTCTTGGATGGCCGATGTGGCTCCTAAGGACAATGATGAAGACAAGTGAGGATGAAGCCGAGGTGAGAGGGAGAGAGGGAGTGATCCAAATAGATCAGCCGGGGTGATCCCCACCAATAACTTGTACAAATTATGACATGAAATTAAATGCCTTTTGTTCAATGAATGATTGTGATAGTTAAATTTTAAACCATTGTTTGTCCGAGTATTTGATTGTATGAGCACAAAGAAACAAAAACTAAATGTGATTATTAATCTAAGTATGAGAGACCGAAAGCACTTTGAACATGAGATCGGTAGGGAAGAAATGTCAATGTAACTTGACCAAAATTTAACTCGAACACTTAAGATCGAATCGAACCAAAACTTTAGCTCTTAAACTTTCGGAAAGGAGGTCGGCAATAAACTGGTAGGAAAAGATCTAGTGCCGCTCATTTCATTTATCAACAGAGATCGTGAATATTCTTGACAGTCCGAATCCGACCTCGGGTTTGAGAGGTCGGTAAAATGATTTTGAGAGATCGGCGAGGCTTTAATGAATGTGAGGACTTAGCATTGATTCAATTCTCTGTGAGGAGAGATCGGAAATGTGACCGCCTATCAAAGAGGGACTGGAAACGTGATTAGCTGTTCAAAAAAAGGATTCTAGGGATCGGCCAAAATATGGTGTCGACAGCTGCCCCTCTTTACATAATTTCAATTAAAGGAAAAATTTCCGTATAGGAATTATGTAAAGATTCCGACTCATATTTTGGACGATTAGGTATTTGAAATTAGGGAACTAAAGCACACCTAAGTTAATGACCTAGAAAATTAAAATCAACTTGGATCTAGAAACCAGAGGTTGATAACAGGAATGTAAGTTGCATGACATTAAAATCAACTTGGATCAAGGAACCAGAGGTTGATAACAGAAATTTAAATCGCATGAAATTAAAATCAACTTAGATCAAGGAACCAGAGGTTGATGGTGGAATTTCATGAAATTAAAATCAACTTGGATCAAGGATCCAGAGGTTGATAACAGAAATGTAAATTGCATGAAATTAAAATCAACTTGGATCAAGGAACCAGAGGTTGATGGTGGAATTGCATGAAATTAAAATCAACTTGGATCAAGGATCCAGAGGTCGATAACAGAAATGTAAATTGCATGAAATTAAAATCAACTTAGATCAAGGAACCAGAGGTTGATAACAGAAATGTAAATTGCATGAAATTAAAATCAACTTAGATCAAGGAACCAGAGGTTGATGGTGGAATTGCAGGAAATTAAAATCAACTTGGATCAAGGAACCAGAGGTTGATAGCAGAAATTTAAATTGCAGGAAATTAAAATCAACTTGGATCAAGGAACCAGAGGTTGATAGCAGAAATTTAAATTGCAGGAAATTAAAATCAACTTGGATCAAGGATCCAGAGGTTGATGGTGGAATTGCAGGAAATTAAAATCAACTTGGATCAAGGATCCAGAGGTTGATAGCAGAAATTTAAATTGCAGGAAATTAAAATCAACTTGGATCAAGGATCCAGAGGTTGATGGTGGAATTGCAGGAAATTAAAATCAACTTGGATCAAGGATCCAGAGGTTGATAGCAGAAATTTAAATTGCAGGAAATTAAAATCAACTTGGATCAAGGATCCAGAGGTTGATGGTGGAATTGCAGGAAATTAAAATCAACTTGGATCAAGGAACCAGAGGTTGATAGCAGAAATTTAAATTGCAGGAAATTAAAATCAACTTGGATCAAGGAACCAGAGGTTGATGGTGGAAATTTAAATTGCAGGAAATTAAAATCAACTTACAAGGCGAGTCTAACCCTGACACATGAAGTTCTTTCCCTGAAGAAGTGTACTTAACAAGATAACGAAGGCGGACGATTAATGGAGGAGGAGTTGCAAGACCTGACCTATGATCTCATTCTTTCTGATGACCCTTTTCATTCCCGACTTTCTTCTTATTCTTCTAAAGCGCTTATGGTTTTTACTTTCTTTTAGTCCATTTGACTGCGCCCTTTCGGGTTTACACCTCTAGTTTTTTTTTTTTTTTTTTTTTTTTTTTGGATGTCATTCCCTGCAAATCTAATAGCAAAGTACGTGAGGTTACCAATTTTCAAATTCAAATCTTATGGCAAAAATTTAACTAATTAATAGCACATTAAACAAAGAGAAAGGATAGTAAAAAGTGAGTAGGCAGAAAAATAAGAGCAGAAGGAATAAAGTATAACTTTATTATGGTCTTAGAAAAGCTAAGATAAACTTTCAAAGGAAAAGGGCATAAGGTTAGATCTCACATATTCCTTATGGTTAGTTTTTGAAGTCTTTTAACTGCCATTATTTCGAAGTCCTCAAGCCTCATGCCGTAACGATCTCTCTTCTCTACCCGTGGTTTCATGCTCTCTTCTCCATTTCGGTTCTTGGGACGCCTTTTGGGTTTTCACCCCAAGAAGGTTTTTTTTTTTTTTTTTTTTTTTGACGCCTTTCGGTTTTCATCCTTTCCTTTTATGCATAGTATCTCTGACAAGGTTTCGCATTGACCGGTCTCGGAATTCTTCACCGCCCATGCGGTCAAGATCAAGGCTCCTCCGAAAATGTCTTTTAACCGCATAGGGTCCTCGTATGTTGGTGACCACTTGCCCCGAGGATCGCTTTGGTTCAAAGAAGACTTTCTTCGTAACTAAATCCCTGTGTTGGAATTCCCATGGGCGACATTTTTATCAAATGCTCGGGCCATTCTCCTCTCGTATAATTGCCCGTGACATGTCATGCGTTAACCTCTTCTCATCCAAAGAAGTTTAGCGATCCAACCTTGATCGATCCATTCGACTCATCAATCCGATTCCTTCGTAATCCTTAGGGACGGAATTTCAACTTCAATGGGCAAAACCGCTTCCATCCCGTAGACCAGTGAGTATGGAGTTGCCCCGGTCGAGGTCCTTACGGAAGTCCTGTATGCGTGAAGAGCGTAGGGAAGCATATCATGCCAATCCCTATATGTGACCGTCATTTTCCTGATTATTCTCTTGAGGTTTTTGTTTGCGCCTTCCACCGCTCCATTCATCCGGGACGGTATGGGGAGGAATTGAGGTGTCGGATTTTGTATTGGTCACATAATTCCCGAATCTTCTGACCATTCAAGTTCTTGGCATTATCGCGACAATTTCATTCGAGACCATGCCGCAGATGACATTGCTTCAAGAATTTGAGAAACGTGTTCAAGCGTGATGTGAGCATAGGATGTCGCCGACCCACTTGGAGAAATAGTCGATGGCTACAAGGATGAATCTGCGTGCCCATTGGATGCCTTGGGATTGATGGGACCAATCACATCTATGCCCCACATTGCAAAAAGGCCACGGTGAGACGAGATTGAATACCTTGTGAGGTGGCACATTTATCTGATTCACAGAATCGACACTTGTGGCACTTCCGAAATACTGATGCAATCCTTTTCCATTGTGATCCAAAATACCCACGTCGCATGATTTGCTTCGCCATCATGTGTCCATTGGCGTGAGTGGCACAATTTCCTCATGAGTTTCAAAAGGATTTTCTTTGCTTCCTTTGCATCTACACATCTCAACAATTCTCCGTTAGCTCCTCTTGTATAGGGTCTCTCCACCGGGAAAGTACCCTAATGCTAACCTCCGAATCATTTTCTTTTCATTTTTGCTTGCCCTCAAGGGAATTCTCTGGTTCTACAAGAGACTGTGATGTCATGATACCAAGGCTTTCCGTCGCTCTTCTTCAATCATGAAGCAATAGGTCGCTCATCCCTTACCTTAATCTTCAACGCCTCAAACATCCGCCTTCTTCGATTTGAGCCATAACTAGAGTAGCTAAGGCATCAAGAAATTGATTCTTGTCTCTACTGTGTGAGTGAAAGAGATTTCTTCAATTTCTTGATCAACTCCAGAAGTACTTCCGATATGGGATCAACTTGGGATCCTTAGTTTGCCATTCTCCCTTGACTTGATAGATTATCGAGCCGAGTCTCCGTGACACCTCCAACTTTCTGATTTTCATCTCTATAGCGGCATGTAGACCCATTACACAAGCTTCATACTGCGACATTGTTGGTACAACAAACCCCAATTTAGCCTATCGGAAATGTTTTCCGTCCGGGATACTAGTACACCCGATTCCATTTCCGATAAATTGATCGCCCATCAAAATACATTTCCCATACATCGGTTGGCCTGCCTTCTTTGGTCTACCTCATTAATATGTTCATCGTGAACTCAAAATTTAGAGCTTCATAATCCGATAGGGTTTTCTCGCTAGGAGGTCCGCAATCACGCTACCTTTCACCGCTCGGTCATGTAGACTATGTCGTATTGGGAGAGTATAACCTGCCACTTGGCTATCCTCCCCGCACGAACGGGCTTTCAAATACGATTTGATAGGATCCATCCCGAGATAAGCCATGTCTTGTGATTCAACATGTAGTGCTTAAGGCGATTTGTCATTCAAGCTAACGCGCAGCAAGTCTTTTCTAGGAAAGAATACCTCGACTCACAATCATTGAACTTCTTGCTCAGGTAATAAATGGCCCTCTCTTTTCGGCCGGTATCATCATGATGTCCCAAAACACACCCCATAGAATTCTCGTTGGACCGCTGTGCAGATCAAAGGCCTCGCCACAAAGTGACCAATATCGTGGATTTGACAAATACTGATTGATTGTTTCGAAAGCCTTTTGACAATCAGAATCCCATTGGGTATGGTTGTTCTTCCGAGTAATCAAAATAGGCTCACTTTGGCAGTGAGATTAGAAATAAACCTCAAATGTAGTTCACTTTTCCTAAAATCGCGCACCTCCCTTTCTGTTTTTGGGGATGGCATTTCTTGAATAGCTCGAACTTTGTCCGGGTCCACTTCTATTCCCTTCTCGCTTACTATGAATCCTAACAGTTTTCCCGATCTAGCTCCGAATATGCACTTAGCAGGGTTCAGCTTCAACTGGTATTTCCTGAGCCTTTCGAACACCCTCCTTAACACCTGAACGTGGCTCTCTCTCTCCTGATTTGATGATCATATCATCAACATACACCTCCACTTCTTTATGCATCATATCGTGGAATAATGTGACCATTGCGCGCTGGTAAGTAGCCCCGGCATTTTTCAACCCGAAAGGCATGACCCGATAGGAGAATACCCCCCATTGGGTGATAAAAGCAGTTTTATCCTTGTCTTCCTCGTCCATTGGGATCTGATTGTACCCTGATGCCCCATCAATACACGAACATCTGCCCAAACCCGCAGCATTGTCAACTAGCACATCAATATGAGGGAGAGGGAAGTCGTCTTTCAAGCTAACTTTATTAAGATCCCGGTAGTCAACGCACACCCTGACTCTCCCGTCTTTCTTCATCACCGGGACGACGTTAGCCACCCATTGGGGATATTTGACCACTTCTAAGAACCCGGCGTCATACTGTTTCTTGACTTCGTCCCGAACCTTAAGCAGTGTGTTGGGATTCATTCTCCTTAGCTTTTGTTTTACCGGGATTGTCCCCGGGATCAAGGGAATTTTGTGCGTTGCTATCTGAGGGTCCAAACCCACCATATCATCATAGCTCCATGAGAATACGTCGAGAAATTCCTGCTGCATCGATCATATCTCCCAATTCGTCACTCTCCACTACCTTAAGTTCCTTTTTACTTCTTCCGTGCCTAAGTTTATTGTGCGATTTCATCTTCACAAGGCACGAGGGAGGGTTCATCTTTTCATTGCTTTCCTCGTAAGGTCTTCCTCGTAATTACTTGAAGTAATGGCGCTATGGGGATTTCAAAATTAACCAGAGGAATTTCGAGTCTATTGGATTATTAGGTGTTAATTGATGAATGGTCCTGAATGAATAAAGAATAGAACATGTTATAAGGATGGAATTAAAAAGGAAAGAAAAAGAGTATTGGATTAAAAATGCGCTATTAATTCATTAATATTAATGCCATAAGAAAAGGTCCATTTACAGTATTACACTTGTCACCATGGACAAAGTGATCAAGTGTAGATAACCAGAGGTACTTTACTCGAGATTGAGTACAGGGATATCCTCCGTTGTCCAGTTGTCAAGCTCCCGCCTCACCATTGGCGAAACTAGGGCCTCATACAAGGAATCCAGTTGGATGACATCTATGGATGGATCATCAGGTGATTCTTCTGTACTTGCCGGATGTTGAATGACCGGTTTGGTGAAGATCTCCGTAATTCTCGGGACTAGTCTTATTTTTCCCATTTGCTGGTCGAACCTCTGATCCCGAAGCATTTTCCTCATCCGGAACCGCCCATCCATAAGGGCATCCTCCTCATACCCCAAACCATAACGGCCTATCTTCTGAATGGCCGGTATAGGCTCGACAATCCCTTGTAATGTGGCGCCTAGGCCCTTACCTTCTTCATACCCGCTTCTTGACATTACTTTGGCCACCATAGCCATGGCCCCCTCCTTCCCAGTATCTTGTAACTCAAGGGCCTGGAAAGAGCTTTCCAATGACTCTACCGCTTCCACATAAGGGAGTGATTGCGGCTTGGTGACCAAGATGGCCTCTTCGCCTCACCGTGATGATTTTGCCGCCCTTAATGTATTTGATCTTCCGTGCAAAGTCGAAGGAACAAAGATTCGCAGAATGGATCCAAGGCCTCACTAACAGCATGGTGTAGGATGGCTCAATGTTCATCACTTGAAACGTGATACTGAAAGTACATGCACCGACCTTGATTGTCAAGTCAATGTCCCCCAGCACTAATCTCCTTGTTCCGCCAAAAGCTCTCACCACCATAGCACTTTGACGTATGTCCGATTGGTCAACCGCAATCTAGCCAAGGTAGCGCTAGGCGACATTGAGGGTCGATCCATTATCAATGAGGACCTTGGCCACTATACATCCTTTACATTTCAACGTTACATGCTGAGCTTTATTATGCCCTAAGCCCGCAGGTTCTACCTCCTCTTCAGAAAAGGATACAGAGCTGGATGCCTGGATTTGTCCCACTAACTTCTCAAACGGCCTGAGTAATGTCGTGGTTGACAAAGGCCCGATCCAGATTCTCTGTAAGGCTCGGTGCACTTCCAACTCAAAATCGCGATAACAAATAAATCCGAGCGGTGTCTTTCTCAACTGCTCCACCACGCCATACTCGCTCGCTTCATTATTTGGAGCAACAGCTTCTTCATCTTCTCTATGCTCAATGTGCTCGCTTCCTCGCTTTCTCAACCTCCTCTTCCGTGTTTCTTGATGACTCTCCCATCTTTACTTTCCCTTTCTTTTCTCTTCCTCGTTCCCGTAACACCTCCCACTTCGAGTTATAAACTCGACTTCTTGCTCAGGTGGCGAGGGTTTTATTGCAATAACAGGCTGGGGACGTGTTTGGGGAGTAATGCCGTGTGTCCAGATAAGTCATCCCAAGTGCTCGTGAGGAGCGAAACAAGGTTTTGGTGGTGCCGGAGGCGAGGCCAGGCTAGGAGCGGATGTGCTGCTTGACGCTCCCTGAGTAAAAACTTGGAAATTATAGTTCCAAGGGACAGCATGAGTGTTGGTGATGGGGAGCTGAGGTGGAGTCCGAATAATCACATCGTGGTGAGGCTACCGGGGTGAGAAGGTGATTCTGGCTTGGAGGTAGAAGCGCTTGGCTGAATCTTGTGGTGTTCACTTCTTCCGCTTTTGACCTCTTCCGACATCTCAAAACCTTAAAAGACAATAAGTTCCGACTCTTGCCCGAACCCTCACGCCTCACACCATGATCACCGCCTCCATGGTAAGGACACCCCGTATTCTCCTCTAATCCCGTTGCGGGGCAAAGGTGACCCTCTCTCACCGATATGGCAAAAATTTCTTTGAAGTAAGGGACCAACTTATTCACTTCCAGTGTCTATCCTTCTCCCTCAGACTCTATCATATTTACACCAATACACGCATTATGGTTGGGCAGTGGATTTGAGGTGACATTGGGGAGGGAAGTATTCCTCAATCTTCAACCACCCGCCCGGACAAAGCGCACTCTCCTCCGAGTGCCCCGCAGCTTATCGGTTGAATGCCCTTGTGCCCTCCATGGTACTCACACCGGCAAGTGGCATCATACCACCCGGGATACGGCCCGGATTGGGTCCAAAGGGACTGCACGATTTGGTTTATACCGACAAGGTATCGGTATATTTCACCGAGAGGGAGGAAGGGGTGGATCAGATTCCTTGGAGGTCTCGGTTATTTTGTGGTGGTCGTGGTTGAGTTGGTGGAGGAGGTGGTCTTGGTTGGAAATTTGTGGGTGGGGCGATTGTGGGCGTGATTGTGGATAATTAGGAAAGGAGGTGGAATGTTGGCGATGGTTTGGCCATGAGAGGGGAATATGGCCTGTAGTTATTTTGGGGAAATTGGGGTAATTATTTGGACGGTGACAGAGTGTACATCACCTTCCTTCTTTTGCCAAAATTGGCGGGCTTCTTCACGTGGTTTTCACCAACTCGTAGTCTTCCTATTCTCATATTAGCTTCAATTCTCTCACGCTTGGATGATATCCGAGAAGCTATTGGAGGTATTGCCAATCATCAGTTGAAGTAGGAGCCTTTAATGTTTCGATGAATAGGAGCAAAGTTCATTGTCGTCACCGAGGATATACTTCGCAGCCTTCTCCTCCATCGTTGGGCATCGCTTGAAACTTTCCCGGTCTTCTGCACTGTTCGGAGGTCCTCCTTGTGGGTGCCGCATCACAATTGAATTTATATTGCTTCGTAAAGGTATCGCTAAATCCTTCCAGAGTGTAGCTTGCTCTGCCCAATTGTATGCACCATCTCGTAGCCGCACCGAGAGGCTCTCGTGAAAGAAGTGAATGAGAAGTCTATCGCCTTCCGTTAAGGCGCATTTTGGCAATGTAGGTTGCCGTGGATGCGATCCGAAGTTTCCTGTACTTGTCGAAATCCGAACCTTGAATTTGGGTGGTACCACCACATCCGCACCAATCTCGATTTATACATCGATCGAACCATACATGTTCAGCCCTCTATTGCTCTCGCCTTTCTTCTAGAGCCGATAGTTTCTCGTTCTCTTGCCCTATGTTCTCCTTCCACTGCATGATACACTCCTCCAACCGAGCCGAGGGGTGGAGTAAACCGAGGGATCGATTGAATGGTGAGGCTCGACATTTGAGACGGCCGTAATAGGAAAAAGGTGGGTCATTATTTATGGTCACCGGATTGACAAAGTGATTGTCGGGTCCGAATGGGAGACCAAAGGTAAAAGAGGTTGAAGCTTGCGAGGATCATTTGTTGTAGGAGGCGGAGGAGGTAATGGTGGGCTAGGTTCTCAAGCAGTTTGCTCGAGACATTTCCTTCATTAGTCTCATAATTTCGTAAAGTCGATCCTTCAACTCGGAGACCGTCCCTCAGAGGTTCTGACTTGCTCCTGATTTTCCATTATCTTCCTCGTTCGAGATCTTGTTAAGTACACTCGCTTGGGTTGGATCGTGTGCTTGGTCAGACTTGCCTTGTTTGAATCAATATTGATTTCCTGTGAGGGATAAAAAAAATTTAAATGAATTTGAGTTTTGCAAAGAAACTAAAAGTCCTGGTCTGGACGAAGGATACAGTGGCATTTGAGAGCCAGGTTGGAATCTGCAAAAGGATAACCGCATCAACTTTATCATGGCATCGTTTGATAGTCTGACTGTGAATGACGGGATTGAATGTGCATTTATGATACCTGTTCATATAGCGCACTCAATTTTTCACATAACCCTAGCGAGGGAGTTCCTACGGGAGTCATATTATTCATTCACAACCGCTTAAACAATGGTCCAAAATCATTTCATTAATCGAATAATTGCATAAAGATATTCTTTACATCGGCCTAGGTTCTGGGAGGTTCTTTATAATGAGATGACATTTTCTGAGATACTCGTATAACCTTTCCTCTTGTTTGGCAGGATCGAACACTTTCAGAGCATATTCGGATTCAGGTAATAGTTCCTTTTTTCCTTGTGCTATCATTTTCTCCAACTGGTCCACATTTTCTTTCAGTCCTTGATAGAGGGCAGCTTGTTTCTCTTTCTCTTTCCTTTCTTTAGCACACTCTTTCAAGATGTCGTTGATGAGGAGTGCTTGTTCTTTTAATTCAAGCTTCTTCTTCTTGTTTTCCTGTTTATACTCTTCAACGAGTACCTCTTGGTACTTCATCATTTCCTGAAGCTTACTATTCTGCCCTTTCATCTCTTTGACCTCAGCTTGGAGAGAGTTTCTTTCTTTTTCCCACTGTACCTCTTGCTCTTCGAACCCTATCCTTTCGGCCCTTGCCTCTTCCTTGAGCTTTCTTACCCTTCTCTTAAGTTTCTGCTGTTGGTCCTCCAATTGTGTCATTCGTTCTTGCAGCTGTGAGTTTTCGGTATCAACCAGGCGATTATTAGCTTCCTCTAATAGGGCGTCTTGGCGAGGGTTGTCGCCCTGAATTCTATGGTAAAGCGCTCTGGTCCCTATCGCCTCCATTTAAGGTAATCGTCCGAGGCACTCTGCCTTTGGGTGATCTCTCCATTAGAGTGATGTTTTCCCGTGACTTGAGCCATTTTCAACCCTTCTTCTTCCTTGGGCTCATGGTAGAAGTGACCTTGGTGGTATTCTTTAATGTTGAACATGGACTGTGTTGAGCCAAACTGCCTCATTACCAGTGCTGGAGTGTAACTTGTATACCCGGTTATTCCAATTAGGGACACCGACTGAATACCTCCTGTACCAATCAAGACGGGTTGGCTTGACGTCCACAGCTTCCTCCAACAGTAATCATGGCTATTGAAACTCAGAATCCGTTCCCGCCACTGTTTTTCATTCTTCGGGCTGATCACTAACCGGGTCATCTTCTCAATGGGAGGTGGTCAAGGTACCAAGTCAATCCTTTTGTCTCCACAGACACATGTGACCGATAGTCCGCAGGTATAATAACCGAGAGCAACACTTAATGGACCCTTTCCCCGTTGTCCGCAGTAGTTAGGGTTAACAAGGTTTCGCAAGGATTGCCAGATCGGATTGATCCCCGCTTTCTATCGCCCAAAATACCTCCATCATACCGCTAGTGATGATCCCCAATGGCCCCGGAATGGATTAGACCATAGATTCCCAAGGCGAGTGCCATGGAAGCTTGATCCCACCGCTTTCTTGGAGGTAATGATCTAACCGCTTCAAGGTACGCCCAATACCATCCATGCGTGTTCCTTTGATCGCTCGACTTTACTTCTTCCGGGGAGAACCCAACATATGTGCCAACCGCTTCGTGTCCGCCATGCTCGAGGTGTAAGTAGATCCGATTCTCGCAATGAGTATGGGATCCTCAATGCCCGATATTCTTCCATAGTGGGACCGTGTCAATGTCATTGAAAGAGAATACTCCGCATTTAGGATTCCAAACCGACAACATGGCTCTTAATGCCGGATATGGACCTTGACTTGCATTAAGGTTGCAATCCTTCCGCATTTTCTTCAACCGCACTTGACCTGATCGGAAGCGACCTCCATCTACTAGATGCACTTCGAGGTTGTTTATTTTGACTTCTATTTTATCCAGATCCAAAGGAAGGTATTGAGCTAATGTGTGCCTCTAAACATCGTTTTGCGAGGATACCACCAATGAGATGATTTAGACCAAAGTTTAGCATGTCGAGCTTCTTCACGATCGACTCGAGGATGCCATGATAAAAATGATGCCTATCCTTCTACTGCACCTTTGATTTGGTAACGCCAGAAAAATTCGTTAGTAAAACAAACTAGGTAATTTTGAATCATATCATGATTGGTGACACGACACATTTATCAAAGTAGGAAAATGTGTAGGTGTTTCAAGAGAATTCAAGATTACCCTCACAAAATGAACGAAAAGGAAATCAAAAGAGAGCAAGGTAAGAGTAAACATGTCCCTTTGTCCTATAATAGGAGACTCTCGATACCTGATAAGCGCTACCTATTTGGGATAGTTCTATCTTATGAGGTAGTTTACTACAGCCTTTCACTATCGTGACGGTTTAGCTCAGATCTAATTTTCTAATAGCCACAGTTCCCAAATTGCCCCTCATCAGAACAAGAGAGCCCCATTCTACCCCCATGATATTGTCGGAAAATTCCACTGTATCACGGTAAATAGAACGAGTTTCAATTTGAGCGTAAGCCTTCACTGATACTAACGGGTAAAACCCACTGCACCGCTTACATGACCCCTCCTACTTTCCTAAAAGGGTAAGAAAGCCCTGTTAGGACCATAGTGTGTGAGGACATCGTGTAAGTGTTCAGTGTGTGAAGGGACACTTTTACCTCTTCCCAATTCAGGGGGATTTTATTTTTCCTTTTTTTCTTTTTTCCCTTTTCTTTGAAATGAAGAGCACTGTAGGAGATAGAATAGGCAAAACAAAATAGTTAGTAGCAATAATAATTAACATATAAGACATCGCCGAGTGAGCCCCTCTAAATATAATTTGATCGGACAAAAATTAAGCCTACTTTTGGACCTCTAGATCGTTGGGTCAATATAGTCCCCCAATGAGTCGCTAAGTCGTCGCAATGGGATTTTGCGTCGCCTGGACGATCACTCACCAAGTGGGAAAGAGTGAGGAGTCGCCACCTTAGTTTTGAGGAAACTAAAGAAAACCATTTGAGAAGTTAAATTAAAAACGAAACCACTTCAAAACAGAGATTCTAAGTTCGGGTCCGTAAACTAAGGGAAGGTGTTAGGCACCCCACCTCGTCCCTTAATAAGGGTAAGTAGGTTTAATTCTGCGTCCTTTACAAATTAGTTAGAAGGGCTTAGGCGGCAATGTTAATCCTTTTGGTAGAAGGAATGTTTGATTTTTCACTAAATTTGGATCACCCAGATACATAAGTAAATGAGACAACCTTAGTGAACGAGTGTGAGAATCGGATAAGAACTCTCCTCCGACCTCTTTTAAGTTATTTATTAAAGTTTTGAGGGGAGACCGGATAAGAACTCTCCTCCGATCCCTTTAAGTTATTTATTTAAAATTGAGGATGAGATCGGATAAGAACTCTCTTCCGATCTCTTTTAGACGTTTATTAAAATTTGGGGTTGAGACCTGATAGGAACTCTTCTCCGATCTCTTTAAGTTATTTATTAAAATTTTGAGAGGAGACCGGATAAGAACCCTCCTCCGATCCCCTTTAAGTTATTTATTTAAAATTTTGAGGATGAGACCGGATAAGAACTCTCCTCCGATCTCTATTTAATAGTTATTAAAATTTTGGATTGAGACCGGATAAGAACTCTCCTCCGATCTCTTTTAAATTAGAATTTTGAGTTGAGACCGGATAAGAACTCTCCTCCGATCTCTTTTAAATTAGAATTTTGAGTTGAGACCGGATAAGAACTCTCCTCCGATCTCTTTTACGTTTATTAAAATTTTGGATTGAGATCGACAAGAACTCTTCCGATCTCTTCAGACACAGAGCCCGAAGGGATTTTTCCGATCTCCCGAATTTTGGTGTCCTAAGAACCTAAAGATAAGGATCCTGAAGTTCAAAGATGTTGGGGATAAGATTTCTCGATACCTTTTGGCTAGATGGGGAAAACTAGACTTGATTCACTGACCTTTTCATGTAGTCATTTTACCAATATCTATTAACATCCGATCTATTCTGTTATGTTTACTTTGGTTCTATTTATGACATCTTGCCGAATTGCTGTTTACGTCAGCCTAATAGTTCGGCTATCTTCCTGGCGTGTTATTCAGGTCCTCTTTTTAAAGGAGACCTCTAAGTTGCAGCTACCTACGTTTACCCAACCATTTACATACTACAAAGAGTTAGAAAACTGGTTTTCAGAAATGACGGAGATCAATAAAATGAACTGATCACTAAAAAAAAAATGATTTGAGAGTGACTTTCTTTGGGATTGCTTGTGCAGAAATGGTCTAGACGTAAGAAGAACAAGGAAAATGCGGGAAATAAACGTAGACGCTTAATAAAACAGTAACATGAACTCTTATAACAATATTTTCTCTTGGGTTCTCTTGTACAAAATACCCTCGAAGAAAGTTGCAGATGTATGAAGAACAAAGGAAGGGCAGGAAACAAACGTAAACAGTAGTGTGAACTCTTACCTGTGAGGAGCCAAATATATTGAAATAACTGTGAAGTGGTAAACAGAGATGGCGGATTGATCAGCCTGAGAGTTGATGTCCTGTGAAACCGAGAGATGCTTTAGCTAAAAGGTAACTGTAAGAACCAGGAAAGGAAGTTGAGCTTGAACAGAGGAAAGGAAAGCAGAGATGATGAGAGTATGACCAGATAATGAACAAACTGGAAATGTAGAGTTCCAATATTCAAAATCTTTTTCAAGAAAACACTCCTGAAAACTAGTTTCAAAAGTATTTTTAATCACTACAAAACAGCAGAGTAACAAACTGAATGAAGTTTCAGAGTTCCTCCACGATAATAGCAGCCTCTTGCCTATATTTTTGTCCGTTTTTTTCCGTCCCTTGAACAGTTTTTCATGCAGGTATTTATAGGAATCAGTGCTCCCATGAAGGGTCAGATTCATTTTGAGGAGATGGAGGGTCGATTTTGAAGTACATGATCGGATGTTCAGAATTAAAGAGAATCAAAACGAATGGTCGAGATCGCCTTAGAATATTTGTCCTTTTCCTCTTTTAATCTGACGGTCTTGAATCCTCTTGTCCGGAACGATCTGAGGGCTAAGAGCGAAAAACGCTGGTGTTGTCGTCTTCTCTTTTGATCCAAGGGTCCCGGATTCATCCTTACAAGTGAGATCAACGGCGGGGATTGGGATGTACAGGATCACATGACATACCTCGCACTCGCCAAGATTGGCGATTCTTAGGCGCGGTGGAGATCTCGTCGCAACGCTTTAACTACCTCTACTCGATTCTCGACGATGTTATTGGGATTTGTCTTATTCTTTTGTCATCCGATCCTCCCCTAGCTCCTATTCCGATCTCTCATGCCGATCTCCTATCTCCGATCTCTTTTATCCTTGATCACCTGGATTCGGTCCAAGCATTAATTACATCTCGATTTTCAAGCGCCCGCTGCTTTCCGCCAAAGATTAAATGCCCATTTTCCCTATATATACCTCGTTGATAGTGGCATTTCCTTCATTCGATTTTTCTCTTTCTCCTTGTTTCTTGGTTCTAGCTGCTTCGGGAAAGTTCCGCTACAATCGTGGTTTTGATCCTCTTCCGATGGAATTCCCTTTTCTCGCTCGAAAATTTACGATCCTGATTGGATGGTCCTAATTGACGATGGTGAGAGAACCGATTTGACCGATCCGTATGGCTTTGGTTGTACCGATCTCGAGTTGCTCAATCGAAGTTCATTCGCTTCTCATCACATTGAGTGTTCCGACAATGATTCGATCCACATTGGGTGTTCCGACAATGATGAAGCATCCGGTCGGCAATATCCTTGGGATCGCTTATAAACTGATCCTTGGAACACCGAGTATCCTTGAATTAGTTATAACCGATCCATGGATCTCCGGAGTATCCTCGATAAGTTATAATCGATCCTTAGATCACCTCTTCAGATAGGATTTTTCAACGGTCTCTAGAGATCACAGAAATGATGTGATACAATGTTAGTGTAATCCGATCTCTAGAGATCGCCAAAATGATGTAGTCTGTCCTTTATTGTAATCCGATCCCTCGAGATCGCCCAAATGATGTAATCCATCTTTTGCAAATAAAGACTTTATTTTGCAGTTATCATCTTATTATTTTTGCATTGATTATTTTCCGATCTCTAAGGTGGTTATCCGATCCGGTTCTTTACTTGAATGACACTTGACTGATCCTTTATTCAAAATATTTAACTTATTATGCCGATCTCCAATTAACCGATCTCCAACATTCTGATATTTGAGAGAAGTGTCGAACACCGTCGAGTCTCACCAATCGATGCGCCGCTTAGAACCTCGCGAGCATTAAATGCTCTGACTAGTATAAATAGGGGAGGGTTAGCCATTGTTCTCTCATTTCATTTTCGCCTCCGCCATAGCTTCAAGTTCTCTCATTTTCTCCAGCCCGACGATTAGACTGTAAGGACTTTGATCTTCTTTTTTGTTTAAGTTCTTTGTTTCTTTTGAAAATGAGCGGTGCCAAGGTCGAGAGCGCGAGCCCTCCTTCCATTGAGTTCTCTTGGTCATCGTCGATGAAGAAGAGGCCGCTGCGCGCAACTCGACCCCTTAGGGTCTCGCTCCAGTCGGGCCTGTCGCACCATTGGCGCACGCGCTCTTCTTCAAGGAGAGACCTTCCTATAGACGAGCTTCCATCGCTTCTTCGGAATCCGATCTGCAATCGCTTGTTCAAGAATACAACATTTGTCCCGATTCATATGAGCTGATCAAGTGCCATGGCGATCTTCGTGTCAATCATTCTTTCAAGAGGATGACATGGTCATGGTGTATGAAGAACAGTTAAAGGCCGGTCTGAGGTTCCCTCTAGCCGATTTCTATAAGGAGGTCCTAAAATTTCACCGAATATCCATTGTTCAAATCCACCCCAACTCGTGGCGGATCTTGGTTGCTTTCCGAGGTCTATGCCGAGCTAAGGGAATCACCTACATTCAAAGTGTTCGCCAAGTCGCACCGCTAACTCACCGAAAGGACGATGACCACTGGTTCTTTCAGCGGCTTCAATTGCGGCTCTTTTCCGATCTGCCTCGTCTTAAGAACTGGAAGAATCGCTTCTTCATTGTGAGGAGCAAAGATCCGAGCCGCTGAGGACTTCACCGGGTGGTACCAGACC
>NW_026615202.1:0-25131 GCF_030052815.1 Hevea brasiliensis
CCCTATATATACGCCTCTGGGAATCTCTCCCACATTACATTTCTCCTTTTTCCATTTCTCACTTCTCCTGTTCTAGTTTCTCCGGCAACGTTTCGGCCATAGCGACCGCTTTTGATCTTTTTCCGACTGTTCTCTTTGCTCCCCGAGTGAAAATTTATGATCCCGGTGATCGGAGAATCATGAGAATCACATCTGATGACAGTGAGAGAACCGGACTAATTTACCGATCAAGATCGAAAATGTCGATCGTACTGATCTCGAATCAGTTTACCGATATAATCGGTGAACTGATTTCGGGCGAAAGGACTGTTAATTTCCCTTTTAATATTGGTGACTGCCTCTTGAAGTTCATTTGGCTCCTCACCACATCGGGCATCCCGACTGCAGCTCGGTTCTGATCGATGACATCGACGATGACTCCGCTTACCATCATGAGTGTCATAGTCACTCCATCTGAGTTGCACATCTATCCGGTGCCTATGGTTGGCTTTCTGATCAAACACATCTTTTGATTCAGCCACAAGACTAGGCTTTGACATAGGTCCTTACTAGGTAGAATGTAGTGCCGATCTTTAGAGATCCTCCAAATGATGTAATCTGACCTTTAAAGGTTCTTAATGATGTAATTTGATCTCTTGAGATCGTCAAATGATGTAATCTGACCTTTTGGAAATGAAATGAAGTTTTATTTGACAGTTATCATTTAATTATTGCCTTGATTAATTTTCGCTCTCTGATGTGCATGTCCGATCTGGTTCCTAACTAAATCAACCTTAGCCGATCTATAACTCTGAACATCTGCCTTAATCAGACGATCTTAGCCAGTCGATCTCCTTTTATTTTATTTATGGTGTTTCGAATCTTCTGCGGACGTGTCGAAGCGGGTATTCCGCTAATCGATGCGCCGCTTGGGACACTGTGAGCATTGAATGCTCAGACGGGTATAAATAGGGGAATGGTCAGTCAATTGCTTCCTTATGTCATTTTCAGCACTTTGCGAGCGATTCCGAAATTCTTTCGTTTCTTCAAGTTTTTCCGATACCGATCACATTCCGGTAAGGGTTTTGATCTTTCCTTGGTTAAACTTCTTTGGTTTCTTTGAAAATGAGTGGCGCCGAGGGTTAGAGAGCTGCGAGTCCGTCTTCTGTCTACGTTTTGTGGACCTCAAAAGAGGGTGACGTGATTAGATCGGGTGGTCAAGCCAGCAGAGCCCTCATCCCGGTAACTAGTTCGGGTGCCAGACTGAGGCGAGGGGCATCTTTGAGAAGAGATAACTTGCCAATTGATGAGCTGCCTTCAGTCTTGAGGGATGTCAATCTCCAATTTATAAGCCAGGAGTACAATCTGGGATCAACTCCTTCGAACTGATCAAATGCCATGGCGATCATCGGGCCGACCATTTCTTTGATGAGGGCGATCTCATCATGGTGTATGAAGAGCAACTGAAGGCCGGGCTTCGCTTTCCCTTGGACGAATTTTACAAAGCCGTCCTAAAATTACACCATGTCTCGGTAGCCCAAGTGCATCCGAACTCCTGGCGGACTCTAATAGCCTTTCGAGGCCTCTTCCGAGCTAAGGGACTGGAACCCACTGCCAAAGTCTTTGCCGAGCTGCATAGGCTCGCCCGAAGGAAGGACGATGAGTTCTGGTTCTTCCAAGCTAAGCCCCATTTCTCTCTCTTTACCGATCTTCCTTCTTCATTGAAGAATTGGAAGAACCGGTTCTTTATTTTGAAGAGCAAGATTCGGAATGGCTTTGAGGGGATCCCCCGGAGTTGGCAACACCTGGTCGCTCCGATCCCAAAAAGGATCACATTAAATAAGGACGAAGACGCCGTGGTGAAAGAGTTAAAGTCTCAAGCGTCCACTCAAAAATTCTCTTGCTTAGACGCAGTGATGGCCGAACTACAGCGTTGGATGATGCGGCTGGTCACTGGCGAAGAATACAAGCTTCAGCTCTCTGACCTCAGCCCTGGTACTGTCCATATCTCTGGTCTCTGAACCTTAGTGAACTCACTGACTTTCTTTTTCATGCAGGTATGGCAGGTATGGCGGGCTACTCAGAAGAGAGCACAACGAAGGAGGCCGGGGCTTATGTGAATACTCATAACGACCTTATGGTCGAGCTGAAGAAACGGTATCCTGAAGAGGATTTTTCCTGAATGAACGAGCTCGTCCCAGACACCGAGGATGAGAGCGACGAGGAGCCCAAGGGAGATAGAGAGGGTGAGCGAAATGTTGATGTAGAATAGGCTAGGGGTGATCCTCTAGCTGAATGATTTGTACTTTTTATTTTGAAATGAAATGAAATCTTTTTTGCTCAATTTCTTGATGAGATCGGAAAACATCCACATTGTACGAGTGCTTGATTGTTTGAACATGCTAGAACATCAAACTTAAAAGCGATTATTAATCTAAGTATGAGAGATCGGAGAAACATTGTAAGCATAAGTCGGCCTAAGGTGGAACCAAACACCGAGTAGAACTTTAGATTATCATAATTGGAAACTTGATTTAACTTCCTAAGCTCGGAAACACCATTAAGTTGGACTGCAACCTTAACTTTATTAAACGATTTTCTACAATATTTATAAAGGAGAGATCAGAAATAAGACTAAATGACACGGAGACCTGATATTAGTGTGATCTCCTTTGTTGAGAGATCGGAAAGCATTTGACTAGATGCGGGATCGGTCTATTTCCTAATCAAGTTACTTGTAACCGAAGAATGTCAGTTGGGGGTCGATTTTCAAAGTTCATTGACTTGGGTGATAGGCCAAAATATGGTGTCGACAAATTATATTATAAATTTATCATAATCAACTAAAAATAAGACTTTAAATAGTCAAACACACTCTAATTTATACTAAAAATTTGACAGAATTTTTTCTGTATTTAGGACCTACCTAACCTGCAAAGTGATTCAAATAATACTTCTAAAATCACACATCTCAAATTCACATCTCAACAACATCATATGGCCCCTCTTGAGCCCACTAAACTAGGCAAACTCAAGCAAATTAGAAAATTCAGCTATAAGCTTTGAAACTAACATTTTTCAAAAACCAACTAAACTAGCTCTAAAAATTCTAAAATTTTGCACCGCGGTCCTTAACAGTGCTATAAAGCTATTGCAAAAGGAAATATAATTTTCAAACTATCCACGAATATTTTTTGAATTTTTATTTAAAACCCAACACTAGGTAAATAAGGAAATTTTGAGTTCGAGTTTACCTATGCCAATTCTGAAACTTGAAACGCGTCTGGGGTGTCTGAAAATGGTGGTGGGGACTATAATTTTGACCCATATCTGAAGCAGCTCTGGCAGCTCATTTGTCTGGCTCGAAAATGCAGATCTGATTATCGATGAAATTTCCTTGAAATGAAGGTGCCTACGCGAAGTCCATAACACTAGGAATTAGAATATAATTTTTATGAAATTAAATAAGTTCATTTAAGGCTCAGAAAAATACTGCAAAGTCCATGAGACCCACCAAATTTTTTATGCCAAAAAATTTTGTAATTTATATTGCCACGAAGCTCTTATCGAGTGGAGCATGCCGGTACTCTCGGAATCTCTATGGGTTTTCGATTTGGGATAAATTTAGCCCAAAAGTCGAAATAGGCTAAAACTTTTCTGGCTTAAATCGAATAAACCGCTTGATGAAAATGGGCGTTCTAGGTTTCTTTGGAAAGCTCTCAGAGAGTAGAACAAAATAGACACAACACCCGGCCCTATTGGTGGCCGGATCGATCAGATTTTGATCGAAAAGTTGAAAAGTTGCACTACGCATAGGAGGGAGTTTCAATGCATTTTTTGGGGTCCTGGGATGGCGACCGGCAGTGGAGAGGCACCCTGGTGGTGAGCCAGTGAGCTGGGGAGGGAGGGGTGGCGGTGGTCGATGGTGAGGAGAAGAGAGGAGAGAGAAAATGAAAAGAAAGGTAGAGGAGGTGCTGCACATGGGAGAGGAGGGAGGAGAAAAAGGAAAGACCGATCTGATTCGACCAGTCTGATCCAGTCTAATTCAATTCAACCGGTTGAATTCAAGGTATCCGAAATTTGATTTTTACTCTACCCTAAGATCTAAAACAAGGCTAAAAAATTTCAAAAAATTACATAAAATAAAAAAAATTTATGGAGTTCAAATATATTTTTAAATTTGCCTCATGATCTTTAAATTAATTTTTAAAAATAAATGAAATTTATTATTTCAAGAAAATCAAACTCGATTTTAAAAATTTGGAGGATTCAAATTTAATTTTCATAATATTTAATAAAGTAAAATATTATAATTTACAAGCAAAATAATTATTTAAAAAAAATTCGGGGTGTTACACTTAGCTAAGGCACAATTAGATGAGCCTCTAAAGGCTACTATGACACGTTTTCTAGCTGGTCTTAACATGAAGATTGTACATGTTGTTGAGTTACACTCTTACACTTGTTTGACTGAGTTGGTGCACATAGCTATTAAAGTAGAAAAACAATTAAAGATGAAAAGAGCTTTGAATTATGGTAGTGGTGTCCATTCGGCTCCAAAGGCCCCTTGGAAACCAAATATAGATAAGACTCCTAAGGCTGAGAAAGAATTTCCTAAGTTTAGGAAAGAAGAGTGGAAGGAGAAAGATAAGGTAGAAAGTAAAGATAAGGAGAAGAAGGTTACTACCACTACTAGGACTAGAGATGTGAAGTGTTATAAGTGTTTGGGATATGGGTATTATGCTTCCCAATGTTCCAACAAGAGAGTCATAATGATTAAGGAAGATGGAGAGGTAGAGAGTGAGGAAGAAAAGGAGGCCGAGCCTTTGATGCTAGTTGAGGGGAGTGAAAATAAAGAAGATGTGCATATTGAGAAACCATCCGATGTGTATGACTTTCCATTAGTTATCGTGAGGACCTTGAGTGCTCAACCTGTTGTGGATATTGATGAGTTGCAAAGGAAAAACATATTTCATACTAGGTACGTTGTGAAGGAGAAATTATGTAACATGATTATAGATGGGGATAGTTATTGCATTGTCGTTAGTTCCTTACTTGTGGAGAAATTAGGATTGCCTACCTTTAAGCATCCTAAGCCTTATGGGTTGCAATGGCTAAATGATTACAACAAAGTGAAGCTAACTAAGCAAATGGTAGTACCTTTCACTATAGGGAGCTACTATGACGAGGTCTTATGTGATGTAGTACCCATGATAGCTACATATATTTTGCTAGGTAGGCCATGGCAATATGATAGGTGTGTGATTCATAATGGGAGGAAGAATCACTACACTTTGAAAAAAGATGGCCGCACACATGCCTTGGTGCCTTTGTCACCATCACAAGCACATGAGGACCAAATGAGAATATTAAGAGCTGTTGAGGAAAGAAAAGAGAGTTGGAGAGAAAAATTAAGAGAGGCTAAACATAAGAGTGAGGAGAGTAAAGAAAAGAGTGATGGGAAAGAGAAAAGAAAGAAGTGAAAGAAAAGAAAGTGAGTATAATAGAAAAAAGAGAGGGCTCGTGGCAAAAGGAGAGACAAGAGAAAAATATGAGCTTGTATGTTGAGGGAAAAGAGTTGAGAGGAGCTTTGAGTGGTGAGATGCCATTGTGCATTCTCATGTATAGGGAGAACTATTTAAATGCTTCTGACCTTAACCCCAGTCTTCCTTCTTTTGTTGTGTCTTTTTTGCAAGATTATTAGGATGTGTTTCCAGATGAGGTACCTTCGAGTTTACCACCTATTAAGGGTATTGAGCACAAGATAGATTTCATTCCTGGTGCTCAAATTCCTAATAGACCAGCCTATAGGAGTAGTCCAGCTGAGACTAAGGGGACAAGTAGATGAGCTTTTCGCTAAGGGACATGTTCGTGAGAGCATGAGTCCTTAGGTGGTTCCTATTTTGCTTGTGCCAAAGTAGGATGGAACATATAGAATGTGCGTGGATTGTAGAGCTATGAATAAAATCATTGTAAAGTATCACCACCCTATTCCTAGAGTAGATGATTTGTTGGATGAGTTGCATGATTCTTGCATTTTTAGTAAGATTGATTTGAAGAGCGATTACCGTCAAATCAAGATGAGAGTTAGTGATGAATGGAAAACCACCTTCAAGACAAAACATGGTTTATATGAGTGGCTAATGATGCCTTTTGGTCTCACTAATGCCACTAGTACTTTTATGAGGCTTATGAACTATGTTTTGAGAGCTTTTATTAGAAAGTTTGTTGTTGTTTACTTTGATGATATTCTTGTCTATAGCAAAAATATTGATGAGCATTTGCATCATTTAAAACTTATGTTTAATGTGTTGAGAAAAGAAAAGTTGTATGCAAATGTGTGAAAGTGTTCTTTTTGCTTAGAAAAAATTGTGTTTTTAGGGTTTGTTGTGAGTAGCAAAGGTGTTGAAGTAGATGATGAAAAAGTTAAGGCAATCAGAGATTGGCCAACACTTAAAAATGCATCTGAAGTTAGGAGTTTTCATAAATTAGCAAGTTTTTTATAGAAGATTTGTGCCTAACTTTAGCTCATTGGTTGCTCCATTAAATGAACTAGTCAAAAAGAATGTGACATTTATTTAGGGTCAAGAACATGAACATGCATTTGCTATGCTTAAAGAGAAATTATGTTATGCACCTTTATTAATTTTGCCTAATTTTGACAAGACATTTGAAATTGAAAGTGATGCATCAGGTGTAGGGATTGGAGCTGTTCTTATGCAAGAGAAACATCCAATTGCTTACTTTAATGAAAAGTTGGATAGTACCACATTGAATTATTATACATATGACAAAGAGTTGTATGTAATAGTTAGGGCATTAGAGACATGGCCACATTATCTATAGCCTAAAGAATTTGTCATACATTCTGATCATGAGTTTTTAAAGTATATTAAAAGCCAACATAAGTTGAGTAGGAGACATGCTAAATGGGTAGACTTTATAGAGTCTTTTCCTTATATTGTGAAATATAAGCAGGGCAAAGAGTATCTGGTAGCTGATGCACTTTCCTGCACGTATAATCTTTTTACTACTATTAATTCTAAATTGCTGGGTGATTGCATCAAATTATATAGATATTTAAGGTTAATACGCATTGCATTTTGTTAGCATTTAGTATCCTTTTATGTTTATTTTTATGTGTCTTCATTGTTATTTTAGAAAACATATTAATCCAACTCAATTCATTGATTTTTATATTTTATCAGGTGTTTTTATGTGGTTCTAGAATCAAAGACAAGTTTGGAAGAAATTTGGAGGTCAAAACGTGAAGAATACAGAAAAATACTTCAAAACCCTGGAAAACAATCGAATTTGGCCTTAAGAGGGTGAGGCCAATGAATCCTACAGATTTATTGATCTTGATCAGAGCATCGTTTCCTTCAAAATAGGTGTTTGGGTATAGCCCCACAGTGTAGGAGTGCAAAAGGAAGCTTGAAGAAGTCAAGGGACTGAGTATTGTTGCTGATACAAAGTACACGGGTCGTGTAAGCCAAGCCCCAGACCCGTGTAACTTTCTGCCAGAAGAAAGCCGGATAGCCAATGGAGAAACAAAAGTACACGGGCCGTGTAACTTGCCCCGTGTAACTTCCTAGGCCCTATGTAACTCCCTGGACTGAAGAAAACGTGAAAAATGAAGTGGCAAAAATTTACACGGGGCGTGTATCACTACACGGTCGTGTAAAGTCCCCTAACAGCAATTCTGATGCGACTTTTCTTTGCTCCAACCCGACCCGAATGGACTCCGAATGCTTCTAGGACTCTGAAATTAGAGTTTTTACACCAGATATAAATAGAAGAAGTCAGGAATTGAGGACGGAGAGAGAATTTACATCCAAGAACAGGATTTTACATCCAAGAGAGCCGATTTACATTCAAGGATGCACATAAACTTCAAGGGAGGCAAGGGAGAAACAAGATTTGCAAGATTACTAAGGGATTTTCAGCTGAAGTTCCAAAAGTCCAAGGCTGCAACTATCCTTTTGGGTTCTTTCATTCTATTTTCTTCTCATGTCTTCTCTTTTTCTTTTTATAAACTTGATTGTAAAACTCACCATGGGTGAGTAGGTTCTTTATTCTAGGGTTAGGGTGTAGCACTCATTTTCATTATGGATCTGGTTTGATTTTATTTAATACATTAGGTATTTTATTCTTTGATTCAATCTCTTGTATTCTTAATACATGCTATGTATTGGTGCCCACTTAGTATTGATTTCAGATATTAATTGAAGGACTGAAAGGTGAAGATTAATATTAGAAAATCGGGATTTTGAACCTAGGAAATCTGACCTAGAGATAGGCTGATGACCTTTGTAGATTTCCAAAATTAATCAAAGATCTTAAAGGGTTTTAATTAATTTAATCACCATAAAAGTAGGGTTTATGTTAATTAAAATACACCTTGAGTGCTTTAAGAGAGGACTTTAGATAACTTAGGATTAATTTCCATCAAAGTAATAATCTCTCATTTATTGAATGAATCCAATTGATTCTATAATTGATTGAAGTGTGAACTCCTAGCTCTAGAATGTTCCCGTCCATTTGTATTTTGGTTTAGTTAATTATTTAGATTTTATTTCTTTTAATTTAGATATAATTATTAATTCTCTACAATTCGATCGTTTAGATAATTTAAATCACTATAGTTTGGTACTCAACACAGTCCTTGTGGGAACGATACTTTACTCATCACTTTATTACTTGTTAGCGATCTGTGCACTTACGGTGATTGCAAAACCAACAAACATTGGGATTTGAGTATGTTAAAGAATTATATGAGCATGATGATGACTTTTCTGCCATATTCCATGCACGTGAGAAATTTGCATTTCAAAAGTATTTTAGGCATGATAGGTATTTGTTTAAAGAAAAATAGATTGTGTGTGCATAGGAGTTCGTTGAGGAAATTGCTTGTAAATGAGAGCCATAGTGGTGGCCTTATGGGGCATTTTGGTGCTCCAACACTCTAGATATCCTTAGGGAGCATTTCTTTTAGCCCCACATGAGAAAAGATGTTGAGAGACTATGTGCTAGATATGAGACTTACAAGAGAGCAAAGTCTAAGGTGATACCTCGTGGGCTATACACACCTCTACCCATGCCTAAGTATCCTTAGGTTGATTTGTCTATGGACTTTGTCTTGGGTTTGCCTAGGTCACAAAGGGGTCATGATTCTATCTTTGTTGTTGTGGATAGGTTTTCAAAAATGATTCATTTTATCCCATGTCACAAAACTGATGATGCTATATATGTTGCTAATCTATTATTTAGGGAGGTTGTTAGGTTACATGGTATACCTAAAACCATTGTGAGTGATAGGAATGTCAGGTTCTTGAGTCATTTTTAGAAGGTTCTATAGGGAAAATTGAGAACTAAGTTACTTTTCTCTACTACTTGCCATTCCCAAACTGATGGCCAAATAGAAGTAGTGAATAGGACCTTAGTCACACTTTTGAGAATCTTAGTGATATAAAATTTAAAATATTGGAAGGAATGCATACCATACATCGAATTTGCATAAAATAGGGTTGGTGTTCATCTAGTGGATACTCTCCCTTTGAGCTTGTTTATGGTTTTAATCCACTTACTTCCTTAGATTTGTTACCATTGTTTATTGATCATGTTGCTTCATTGGATGGTGAGAAAAAGGCTGAAATGGTTAAAAAGATGCATGAATAAGCTAGGTTGCATCTAGAAAGGAAAAAATGAGAAATATGCATCTCATGCTAACAAGGGGTGAAAGATTATGATTTTTGAACCAGGTGACTTGGTATGGATCCATTTAAGAAAGGAAAGGTTTCCTAACCAAAGGAAATCTAAGTTGCATCCTAGAAGTGATGGCCCTTTTCAAGTGCTTAAAAGAATTAATGATAATGCTTATAAGATAGAATTACCTAGTGATTATGGTGTTAGTGGTACTTTTAATGTAGCTGATCTTACTCCTTTCTTTGGTGCAGAAACAAATTTCAGGACGAATTCTTCTCAAGTGGGAGGGGATGATGAGGATCATCATGGAGCACCACCACCCTTCAAAGGGGCAATCACTAAAGTAAGAGCCAACCAAATTCAAAGCATGCTCATGGACCTTAAAAGAGCTTTCGGCTTAGGAGGGGAGGTGCATAAAGAAGGCCTAGCTTGCTTGCTCTAAGAATCTAAGTGGATCACCATGTGCCAAGTTGGAGTGTAACACCCTAGGCAAATCCCACATCGACAAAACACGAGAGAGATGCTGGGTTTATAAGTTGGTGGTTCGTAACCCCTAGTGACGCGTTTTAAAATCGTGAGGGCTTCAGCCCAGAGCGGACAATATCACTAGTGGGCCGGGCCATTACATCTTTAATTGACGTACTTGTTGTGGGTGTTACCTTAAGATAATTTGGAGCTGTGTGTATGTGTCGGCATGCGTATAGTGTGATATTAGACATGAGTAGGATGGGTAGAACATGTGAGTATTATTTGAATTTGGTTGAATATGTTTGTATATATTGTATTTCATACTTAGGGATGCATTAGTCTTAAATAGTTATAGAAATTATATTTAAAATCAATATCTTACTCTATGAGGCAAACGCTCACTTCTGTTTAACTATTTTTCTTCAGATGACAAAAGGATTGTTTGAGATTAACTTGCTTCATTTCTCGCAGGTTTACTAGTAGCCATTTAATTATATCTTTCTTTTCTTGTTTTTAATCTGGAAGCTCAGCATGTACTAGAAATATTTTAGTCTTGTTTGGATTGTAATAATTCATTTCTTTTGAAGTGGTAAATTTATTATATGGACATGTGAGATGTGTGAAATGGATATATACTCTGGATGAGGGAGCTGAGCTCCCATTTGATTATTTTGTCTGCATAAGAATTATGAGGGTGAGTTGAGCTCCCTAAATTAAAATGATTTGTGATTACAGGTCGGGTGAGATCCCATTGGATAGTCAAATTTATGGCCAGACTCTATCTATTTGTTTTCTTAAAATTGGACTACAGTTATGGGCTTTATGGTTGGGCTAGGAATAGTTAGACTTACTATGGGTTTTGGGGGCCTTATGCTGATCAAAGTCCTAGCGCCGGTCAGGCCTAGAATTCGGGTCATGACAAAGTTGGTATCAAAGCTTAGGCTCCAGATTCATAGAAAGTGTGTGTCTAGGGTTTTCAAAAGAGTCTTATTAAGAGGTCACATGAGGAGTATAGGATCCATATTTGTCCTTGCATTGTTATCCTTGCATTTAGTTTCTGTTTTGTGTACCTATATGTGTTTATGAGTTTGTAGATATGTATAGTATTTTGTTTTGGTTTTGGTGGGCTAATACTAATGAATTTCAAGCAAAATGTGTAGAGGTAGGAGAGCCGCCATGGCACCAGAGCTGAAAGTGCCAGATGAAATATCGACACAAGATAAGGCATCCACTTTAAGGAGGCATGGCAGGAAACTTAGAACTGCTCAGGTAGAAGAGCAGCCACAATAGCAAGAGTCGTCATTTATGGCTCAGGTTTCTATGGATCTAATGGCAGCCACCCTGGCTGGTCTGCAGAGGACTATTGACATGATGGCACAATATATAGTTCATCCTCCATAGCAGCCCCCAATTTAGAGAGCTGAATCATATAAGCAGATAATAAATTTTAAGAAGCTGGTGCCTAGAATTTATGATATTATAGAGGATTCCTATCGATTTTTGGACTCTTGCAAACAGGTGGGAGTGGAGCTACAATTGACAAACAGGAGGTTGATAGAGTGTGTACAGCATGTGTTGACACCTGTGCCAAGGCAATGGATGAATGACTATGTGCTCCCTAGAATTGAGAGACTATCATGGGAAAAGTTTGTAGAGTTATTTATAAACTGGTTTGTACCAGAAAGCTTCAGGGTATAAAATAGAATGGGAGATCAGTGGATGAATATGCTTCAGAATTTCTGGAATTGAGTAGATATGCCCCAACCACAGTAGCCACTAAAAATATGAAGATAAATAGATTTTTCAAGGGACTGGACAAGAGGTATGCAAACTTGGCCATGTTGTCAGACTAGTCATTTGATGTGGTAGTTGATAGGGCCCAGCAGATAGAAATTAGTTATATAGGGGATGATGGAGGCAGAGCGAAGAAGAATAAAGCCGAAGGGTCATCATGTATGCCATATATGAATACCATGGGTGGTGGCAGCCAAAATCATCACAGTGGAAAAATCAGAGGAAACAAGAAAGCAGGCCTCAGACATAGAGCTAAAAGGTTCAGGTTGAGCTATAGTTCTAACAGTGGACAAAGTTCAGGCTACAGCAGTTCTGGATCTGGTTCAGGGTCTTCTTTGTCACCTTGTACACAGTGTGGGAGAGTACACTTAGGATCTTGTTTGATGAGCTCTGGTGGATGTTTCATATGTGGCCAACAGGGTCACTTTGCTAGGGAATGCCCCATGTTCTGTGAGCATCAGATGGGGTCCCAAGGTTCTATTGCTAATTTACCCCACCAGTTACACCCTGGTACTTCCAGCATAGCAGGCAGCCAGTTTAGTGGCTAGCAAGGCCGTGGTCAGGAAGGACGTAGCTTTGGAGGCAGATCTAATGGTAGGAGCCAGTTGCAGGGGTCTGCATCTCATGGTAGAGGACAGGCTCAGGTTTTTACCTTGACACACCATGATGCTCAAGCTTCAAATGTTGTGGTAACAGGTATTCTCCCAGTTTGTTCTCTTAAGGCTTGTGTTTTAATAGATTCAGGTGCTACGCACTCATTTATTTCCCCTATATTTGATTTGAGAATGGGTAGAAACCCTACTGCTTTAGAGTGTCCCTTGTCTGTAGCTATTCCTCTCAGTGATAATATAGATGCGGATATGGTTTTTTCAGGCAGTCCAATAGTAGTGGACAGAAAGATCCTCCTTGTAAATTTAGTTCCTTTATCGGTGATGGATTTTGATGTGATCTTAGGTATGAATTGGCTATCAACTTGTTATGCCACTTTGAATTACAGAAATAAAAAGGTGTATTTTCATATTTCGGGGGTAAAACAATTTAGTTTTGATAATGACAAAAGTGTGGCTCCGTACAACCTAGTGTAAGCCATTAGCACCAGAAAGATGTTGAGGCATGGATGTCAGGGTTATTTGGCACTAGTAAGGGACACATTTGTTGAAAGTGCCAATGTGGAAAATGTACCTATTACCGCCAGATAGGGAGATAGAGTTCTGCATAGATATTGTATCGGGTTCCATTTCTGTGCCACTTTCCAGGATGGCACCAGCAGAGCTAAAGGAATTGAAGAAGTAATTACAAGAGCTTTTGGATAAGGAATTCATTTGGCCAAGTACTTTGCCTTGGGATGCTCCCGTTCTATCTGTAAGGAAGAATGATGGATCTTTAAGACTGTGTATTGATTACAGACAGCTGAATAAAGTGACAATTAAGAATAAATATCCACTCCCTCAGATTGATGACCTGTTTGACTAGCTGTAAAGAGCAAGGTACTTCTCCAAAATAGACCTATAGTCGAGTTATCACTAGCTGAGGATCAAGAGTGAAGATGTGCCAAAGATAACATTCAGGACTAGGTATGGTCATTATGAGTTCCCGATAATGTCTTTTAGACTCACTAATGTACTAGTGGCCTTTATGGATCTAATGAACAGGGTGTTTAAGCCATTCCTAGATCGCTTTGTTATTGTATTCATAGATGACATTCTGGTGCATTCTTGAACCAAGGAAGAGCATGCTTGGCATCTGAGGATGGTGTTGTAGACTCCAAGGGAGCATCAGCTGTATGCTAAATTTTCAAAGTGTGAGTTCTAGTTAGAGAACATCTCATTCTTGGGACATGTGGTCTCTAGTTAAGGTATTCAAATGGATCCCCAGAAAATTAAAGCAGTAACTAATTGGCTTAGGCCTACTATAGTCACTGGGGTGCAGAGTTTTTTAAGCCTAGCAGGCTACTACATGCATTTTATGCAGAATTTCTCAAGAATAATAGCTCCTCTAACATGGTTGACTCGAAAGAATGTCCCATTCTTCTGGTCAAACAAGTGTGAGGAAAGCTTTCAGAAGCTTAAAAAATGTATAAATACAACCCCTTGTGTTGACCTTGCCAGTGAGTGGAGAAGGATATGCAGTGTACTGTGATACTTTCAGAGTTGGGTTGGGGTGTGTTTTGATGCAGCACTGATAGGCACCCATGTAAACAAAGCTCATAGATGCAAACCTCTAATGGCAGCCAAGGATCAACACATCAACCAAGCACTCTTCGAATAAAATAAGATGCAAACTTAAGAGAAAAAAAGCACCAGAATATATATTCAAAGAAAAGATCAAGTGTCAATACAATAACCCAACTTGTGAGAGATTACATTGGTCATCACATAAAATAAGCAAGGAATCGATTTGCCTAAGTACTAGTTCTCTTAGAAACTAGCAAGAAGAAGAAAAGTCAATAACTCTCCCATGGATTTGCTGCATTTGCATCTAAAAAGAATTGAGGAAGAAGAAGAGTCTTCTTTCCTTATATACCTAGGGTTAAAAGTATGCTAAAAATGATTAAGACATAGTCCTTACATAAAATGCCATGTTAGCACTCAAAAACGAGAGAGGAAAGCTCATTAATTAGAAGGAAACAAAAGGTGGCAGCAACTAATTCTCCATGTGCAAAATATTGGGGCCCATTTCATCAAAAAGTAGCTCCCTTTAATTCAAATGAACCAATGAACTCTCTCCATGTGGCGTCAACCCTACAAACATCAAGGTGGCTGCCAAGTGGACTCCAAGGTGGTGTGAGGCATGTCCAAAGTGGCTGGTGACATCACAGTGGAAGCTCCATGTAATGGCCCGGCCCACTAGTGATATTATCGCTCTGGGCTGAAGCCCTCACGGTTTTAAAACGCGTCACTAGGGGTTACGAACCACCAACTTATAAACCCAGCATCTCTCTCGTGTTTTGTCGATGTGGGATTTGCCTAGGGTCTTACAATCCACCCCCCTTATGGGACTCAGCGTCCTCGCTGAGGTTTGCCCCACCATCGTTCAAGGTTGCACGCGGAGCCGCTCTGATACCACAAATGTAATGGCCCAGCCCACTAGATATTGTCCGCTCTGGGCTGAAGCCCTCACGGTTTTAAAATGCGTCACTAGGGGTTACGAACCACCAACTTATAAACCCAGCATCTCTCCCGTGTTTTGTCGATGTGGGATTTGCCTAGGGTGTTACAAAAGATGCAATACAAACCCTGCCTAAGATTTAGCTCTATACATATATTTATAAGTGAATGCATAGACATGCCTTGAATATATAATAATATTGAAATTATAAGTAAAATAAATATCTACTCACAGATCAACCAGTAATTACTATGGTAGCTGGGTAGAGGAAAAATGCTAACTTTGATCACCTAAATAATTATATTATAAAATTTATTAGCACAAATACAAAATAAGAGTTTAAAGAATCAAAAGACACCCTAATTTACACTAACAATATGGCAGAGTTTCTCCTGTACTTAGGATCTAACCAATTTGTAAGGTATCTTAAATAACATTTTTATAACCAAAGGCCTCAGGCTCGCATCTCAACAAAATCACACAGCTCCTCTTCTAGGCCACCAAACTAGACAAATCCCAATAATTACACAATTCAGTTATAGGGCTTAAAACTAATATTTTACAAAAATTAGCTAAACTAACTTAAAAAATTCTATAATCATGCCTTGCGGTCCTTAACGATGCTATTATTCTATTGCAAAAAAATTATAATTTTTCAGCTATCCACAAATATTTTATATATTTTTATTCTAAACCCAGCACTAGGCAAATAAGGCAATTTGAAGTTCAGATTTACCTACACCAATCCTAACCCATTTTTGGTTATCTAAAAATGGTGGGATGGACTGTAATCTTGACCCATTTCTGAAGTAAGTCTGGCAGCTCGTCTGTTCGGTTTAAAAATGCAGTACTAACCACCCATGAAATTTCTGCGAAACGAGAACACCTACGCGAAACCCACAACCCCAGGAGTTAGAATATAATTTTTATTTAATTAAACAAGCTCAATAAAGGCTCAAAAAAATACTGTAAAATTTGTGGGACCCACCGAAATTTCTATATCAAAAAAATTTGAAATTCACATCGTTGCGAAGCTCTCGATGAGTGGAGCGTGCCGCTAGTCTAGAAATTCCCATGGGGTTCCTGGTTTGGGAGAAATTTAGCCCAAAAATTAAAATTGGCTAAAATTTCCTGAGCTTAATTTAGATAAACCGCTCGATGAAAATTTGTGTTTTTTGTGTCTTTGAAAAGCTTTCAATAGTAGAACACGATTGGGACTAGACTCGGTCCAATTTGTGGCTAAATCCACCGAAATTGGGTGGAAAGTTCAAGACATGCATGCACGAAGGAGGAGTTTCAAGCACATTTTTTTAGCAACTAGGGCGGTGATCAGTGGTAGGAAAGGGACCTAGAGGGGCGGCGGCATGTGAGGGAGGGCTGGGGGTGGCCGGCCTGCAGTGGGGAGGGGAGAGGAGAGAGAAAATGGGAGGAAAAGGGGAGATGGGCAAAACGCGCAAGGGAGGGAAGAAAAAGAGAAATGGGACTGGTTCGATTCGATCGGTTTGATTTAGGATATCGAAAAATCGATTTTTAAATTATAGAAAATTCGATTTTTAAATTATAGAAAAATTGATGTTCTGCTTTGGGACCCAAAACGAGGCTCAAAAATTCTAAAAAAATTTAAAAAAATTTATAGAGTCCAAATATATTTTTAAATTTACTACGTGGTCTTTAAATTAATTTTTAAAAATCGATAAAATTTTTTATCTCAAGAAAAAAAACTCAATTTTAAAAATCTAAAAAATTTCAATTTAATTTCTATAATATAAAATAAAATAAAATATTATAATTAACACATAAAATAATTATTTAAAATTTCAGGGTGTTACAACCATAACTTATAGCCTTTCACTCCAAATGCACACCCTAGAAATATGCATTTTCTTGCCCTTAACTCAAGTTTACCATCTCTCACAGGAGTATAAGCAAGATAACCAAACACTCTTAGTTGAGAGTAATCAGCAGGTGAACTGGACCAGATCACAAATGGAGTTTTGCACTCAATAACTATAGATGGATATCTATTAACTAAAAAATAGGCTGTATTAATTGCTTCAGCCTAGAAATCCTTTGCTAAACCTGAATGTGAGAGCATACTTCATGCTTTATCGCAAAGCATTCTGTTCATACATTTGGCAATACCATTTTATTGTGTTGTCCTTGTACAAGTGCGATATCTCACTATACCTTCATTGCTGCAGAATGCATCGAACTCACAATTGCAAATTTTCAACCTATTACTAGTTCTAAGACACTTGACCTTCTTTTTTATCTGCTTCTTAATCATCGTCTTCCACTTTACAAATGTTGAAAATGCCTAATTTTTTGTTTTCAAGAAGTACACCCATACCATCCGAGAGTAATCATCAATCAAAGTCATGAAGTACTTAGCATCACTCTTGGAATAGATTCTGTTAGGAGCCTATAGATCTGAGTGGATATAATTCACCTTTCCTCTAGTCTTACATACTGCCTTTTTATCAAACTTGACCCTGGTTTATTTGTCAAACACACAGTGTTTACAAAAGCCTATAAAATCTATTTTTTGTCTGTCTAACAAATCCTGCTTGCTCAACACAGATAATCCTCTTTCACTCATATGACTAAGATGCAGATGCTACATTTAAGTCTGATTCTAATTATTGCTTCTGGATGCTACTGCAGCTTTTCCTGAAACTGTACTGCCCTTAAGAAAATACAATCCGGAAACCAAACTGCTCTTCATGAGTACCATAGAGCCCTTGCACACTTTAAGAACTCCATTCTCTGCATGGTATCTGAATCCATGAGAATCAAGTGCCCTAGGAGAAATCAGGTTCCTCTTCAGTCCTAGAACATGCCAACACTCTATAATTCTGACAACGTCGTCAAACATCCTTAATCTGATATTATCAATTTCTTCCATAGGTAATGCATGATCATTGCTTAGAAACACCTTACCATTCATATATTTGTAAGTGATAAACCAGTTTCTGTGTGGACATACGTTATAAGTAGCACTAGTATTAAGAATCTAGAAATCATGTCCATGATCTGAACTCACTGATAAAATTTCCCTAGCACCATCATCGCCGTTAGAATTGCTAAACCTGTCAACAACATTCGTAGAACTTTCTAGTTGCTTTTCCTTTTTATTTTTCAACTTGAGACAGTTTCTCCTGTAGTAATCTTGCTCTTCGCACTCAAAGCAGTTAGCTTTTTTATTCTTGACTTAGATCTGGCCTTTGATTTCTTCCTACTAGAAGAACCCTCCTTTGAATGTGTTCTTCCCCTGCTCACCAAACCTTTCCACTCAAATCTTTCTTTGTTATCTAAAAAATTCTTTCTTAACTCTTTCAATTTTAGAGAATTACTAATATCATTTAGTGAAATACTATCTTTTCCATACAATAGAGTATCAATAAAAGTCTCATAGGAGGGTGGCAAAGAATATAACACAATAAGGGCTCAATATCACTATCAATATCAGTATCAATATTCTTGAGGTTCATAATAACTGAATTAAATTCATCCAGATATTCTTTAATGGGCATATCTTCACTCATTCTTAGATTATAAAGCCTTTTCTTCAGATACAGGCGGTTGATCAACGATTTAGCAGAGTACAACTCCTCTAATTTCTTTCATACTGCAGACGCTAAGCTTTCACCAGCAATCTTGTGTAGGACAATATCATTTATGCTAATGAAAATCGCACTAAAGGCTTTCTCTTTCAGATCAGCATTCTCCGCCTCTTTCATACCTTTTGGAAAGTTATCCTCGATTGTCTTCCATAAAACTTGCAGGATCAAGGAAGATTTGATTTTAATCTTTCACAGATTGAAACTCGATCCACTATCAAACTTCTCTATCTGTTTGCTGGTTTTACAACCACTGCAAGTGCACGGATCGCTAATAAGTAATAAAGTGATGAGTAGAGTATCATTCTCATGAGGACCGTGTTGAGTACCAAACTATAGTGATTTTAATTATCTAGACGATCGAATTATATAGAAATAATAATTAGATCTAAATTAAAAGAAATAAAATCTAAATAATTAACTAAACTTGAATATTAATGTACAAAGGCATTCTAGAGCTAGGGATTCATACTTCAATCAATTATAAAATCAATCTAATTCATTCAATAATTAGGAGATTATTACTTTGATGGAAATTAATCCTAAGTTATCTTAAGTCCTCTCTCAAGGCACTCAAGGTGTATTTTAAGTAACTTAAACCCTACTTTAGTGGTGATTAAATTAATTAAGACCTTTTAAGATCCTTGATTAATTTTGAAACTCCACAAAGGTCATCAGCCTGTCTCTAGGTCAGATTTCCTAGGTTCAAAATCCTGATTTTCTAATATTAACCTTCACCTTTCAGTCCTTCAATTAATATCTGTAATCAATACAAAGTGGATACCAACACATAGCATGCATTAAAATTACAAGAGATTGAATCAAAGAATAAAATACCCAATATATTAAATAAAATCAAATCAGATCCATAATGAAATTGAGAGTGCTACACCCTAACCCTAGAATAAAGAGCCTAATCACCCATGGTGAGTTTTACAATCAAGTTTATAAAAAGATAAAGAGAAGACATGAGAAGAAAATAGAGTGAAAGAATCTAGAAGAAGAGTTGCAACCTTGGACTTTTGGAACTTCAACTGAAAATCCCTTCTAGCAATTTTACAGATCTTGTTTCTCCCTTGCCTCCCTTCAAGTTGATGTGCATCATTGAATGTAGATTCTCTTCTCTTTCAATTCTTGACTTGTTATATTTATATCCCGTGTAAAAACGCTAATTTCAGTGTCTTAGAAGCATATGGAGTCCATCCGAGTCGAGTTGGAAGCAAGAAAAGTCGCATCAGAATTGCAGTAAGGGGACTTTACATGAGCCGTGTAGTGATGCACACCCCGTATAAATTTCAGCCACTTCATTTTTCACATTTTCTTCAATCCAGAGAGTTACACAGGGTCTAGGAAATTACACGAGGTAGGTTACACGGCTCGTGTAATGCTTTTAGCCCTACATTCTTCACGTTTTGACCTCCAAATTTCTTCCAAACTCGTCTTTGATTCTAGAACCACATAAAAATACCTGATAAAATATAAAAATCAATGAATTAAGTTAGATTAACATGTTTTCTAAAATAATAATAAAGCACATAAAAATAAACATAAAAGGAGACTAAATGCTAACAAAATGCAATGAATATTAACCTTAAATATCTATATAATTTGATGTAATCAAATATCCTCAAACTCTAACGTTTGCTTCTCCTCAAGCAAAATAAAACTTTATAAAAACTCATTGGGGTACTTGGAAACATAACAGAAAAAAAACTTAACTTGCACATAATTGGACACTCTTCAACCTTCATACCAATTCCCACTTTCACGGCATAAAGACCTCAACAGCTACCTGCTTAGAGCTTCACCCCCTTCATGGTGCTTCAACTAATTATTTCTCTATGCAAGGCCATTAATAAGTCACAAATAATCTGTTTTATCAGGATAGACTTGAGAAACACTTACTCCCCCAAATTTGTCTCTATTATAGATAATTGTGATGAAGTGACTCAATTCTAACTCCATAGGCATATCTCAATTTTCTATCTCTACTAATGTATCATACAGTTTCAAAAGATCAAAAGGTCTTTAAAAGAGTTGTAATGGGGCTAAAGGGATAATGACTTGGTTGCCAATGAAAGGTTTTTAGGGAATGCAAATATGAGGATAGCATGTATGCATAAAATATTAAGTATACTAAGTTTATTCTACTGATTTTGTATGGAGAGGAAGGGCTTTTGGTTTTTTATAGTGCCAAGCATGCTTCCATGATACTTATCTTGGGACTTCTTTTCCTTTTTTTTTTCTTTATTCTTCTTTCCCCCTTTTCTTTTTATTTATGTCCCTTTTGTCCTCTCTCCCAAACTCATTGCTTTGCTGGGTTGGAAAGGCAAATTTTTCTTTGATTTCAATTGCACACTTGCACTATTTCTTGAGTTCTACATCCTCTCTCCATTTTTTTTTTGTTACACTTAATATACTTTTTACTTATGCATTTAGCTTCCTCAAAAGGGTAGGGTAGGTGTTTAGGCTAGGGGCTAGGTAAATAATATGGGTAAGCAATAAATTCTAAGGGGTAAATATAAGCTTCAAGTTGGCTGCAAGGGATATATATTTTAATTAGGGATGACTAAGGCTTAGTGAGGCTATATAAAATAATGTCTTAATCATCTCTTCATCAAGCATATACTAGGATTTCGCATTGATAGGTCCAAGAGACATGTTCTAGAGTTGGTGAGGCATTTTTAGCTTTGCTTGTATTTCAAAAATTTTCTTCTAATTTTACAAGTTCAATGTGACAGATTAATTACTATGAAGGGGTTTAACTAATTTAACTCTACTTAGGTGATTTAGCTTTTCACAAACTACATATTGAAGCCTTTTTGCCTATCCAATTATATTCATTCCTCTTTCCTAGAGAGTCTAATCATTAGCTCATCAAGGTTTTAGTCATAATTCTAAGTTAAAAGCCTTTTGAAAAAGTCCAGAATTTTCAAAATTTATAAAAATTTTCTGGATTTTTGATACACAAATATAATATAGATATAATAAGGTGATGCAAAATGAAATGCAATATATGAATGCAATGCATGAAATGCACCCCCAAACTCAAATTTGACATTATCCTCAATGTCATCAAGATAGCACAATCAGGTCAAGAGCAACATCATAATTATAATAATAAGGAAAAGCTAATGGATATAGAATACTCCCCCTTGAAGTGTGCCTTCCCTTAAAGATTTGTGAGTTTGATCTCCATTGCTCATTTCAAGTGCTTCTTGAACCTACAAAGTGAACAAACATCGAAACCAAGTTTGGGAGGGTGATAAAATAAAAGAAATAGACAAATACAAATATTAAATTTAAACTTGGGTTGCCTCTCAAGAAGCACTAATTTAAGGTTATTAGCTTGACCCCTTTTAGATTTACTGATCAAAAAGTGGTTTTCGCCCATAGTAGTTGTCATATAACACCACATATGAGTCTTGATTTGTGATACCCTCAAGATTAGCAAGATTTGAAACAGGATTGCACATTGCATGAACAACACATGGTTTAGAGTGATATGCTTGGGATGAGGGCTGCTTTAGCTCATGGAGGATATATGATGATACAGGAGGTGTCCATGATAGGAAAGGGTCTTCTAGTGGTGTACGTGTAAACATCATTAATGAGCTCAAGTTGATAGTCTTGTCAATTTCTTCATCTACCAACTTCACCTCTGATTTATCTTCATGTAAGCACTCTTCTAATGACCCTCCAACAATAAAGGAGTTATTTTCTTTAACTTTAGGTTTCACTTCTTCTTCAAGTAACTCCTGTTTTTGTGGGAATTCTATTGGTAAGTCATCTTTAAAGGAATTTTGTTCTTCAGGCTCAACTTCTTTTATAGGTTCAAATTCCAATGAAGCTTCTTCATTCTCCCAACTTTGTTCATTTGTTTCCTCCCCATAGAGTGATAGCTCATTGTTCATTATAAGGTTGTCAAAATTTTCCAATGGAGCTATCGCCTCTTCGAGTCCCACTCTCTTCTCTAATTGTAGCTCAAATGGTTGGTGTGGAATGTTAGGCTGATAAATGTATGGGGGATATTGATGACTCCAACCCTGTAGTGAAGGATCCCAGTACCAATGGTAATCAAAATCTGCTATGTCATTCAACAAGTGAATGGCATCCTCATGGTCTCTTTAAAGAACATGATCACCAGTATCCCAAGCTCCATGATCTACTCAATTCCTTGTTGCTTCATTCAAACCATTGTAGAAAATGAGAGTGAGTTCATAATTTGAAAGATTATGATTGGCAAATTGCTCTACCAATTCATTAAATCTTCTCCAAGCATCGTGAAAAGGTTCATTGTGTTGTTGAATAAAGCTTATGAAGACTTGTTGGTGAAACATCTTAATGATCCTCACAAGAGAAACAAGTAATAATAAAATTAGATAAGAAATAAACTATAAAAGAAATAATATGTCTAGAGTAATCAAATCACTAATCATTCAATATCAAGCATCGATCCCTGGCAACGGCGCCAAAAACTTGTTTACTGGTTTTACAACCATCACAAGTGCACGGATCGCTAACAAGCAATAAAGTGATAAGTAAAGTATCATTCCCACGAGGACCGTGTTGAGTACTAAATTATAGTGATTTTAATTATCTAGACGATTGAATTGTATAAAAATAATAATTAGATCTAAATTAAAAGAAATAAAATCTAAATAATTAACTAAACTTGAATATTAATGGACAAAGGCATTCTAAAGCTAGGGATTCACACTTCAATTAATTATAAAACCAATCTAATTCATTCAATAATTAGGAGATTATTACTTTGATGGAATATCTTAAGTCCTCTCTCAAGGCACTCAAGGTGTATTTTAAGTAACCTAAACCCTACTTTCGTGGCGATTAAATTAATTAAAATCCTTTAAGATCCTTGATTAATTTTGAAACTCCACAAAGGTCATCAACCTATCTCTAGGTCAGATTTCCTAGGTTCAAAATCCCGATTTTCTAATATTAACCTTCACCTTTCAATCCTTCAATTAATATATGTAATCAATACTAAGTAGTTACCAACACATAGCATTCATTAACATCACAAGAGATTGAATCAAAGAATAAAATATCCTATGTATTAAGTAAAATCAAACCAGATCCATAATGAAATTGAGAGTTCTACACCCTAAACCTAGAATAAAGAGCCTACTCACCCATGGTGAGTTTTACAATTAAGTTTATAAAAAGATAAAAAAAAAGACATGAGAAGAAAATAGAGTGAAAGAACCCAGAAGGAGAGTTGCAGCCTTGGACTTTTGGAACTTCAGCTGAAAATCCTTTCCAGCAATCTTGCAGATCTTGTTTATCCTTTGCCTCCCTTCAAGTTGATGTGTATCTTTGAATGTAAATTCTCTTCTCTTTCAATTCTTGACTTGTTATATTTATATCTCGTGTAAAAATCCTAATTTCAGAGTCCTAGAAGCATATGGAGTTTATTCGAGTCGAGTTGGAAGCAAGAAAATTCGCATTAGAATTGCTGTCAGAGGACTTTACACAGGCCATGTAGTGATACATGTCCCGTGTAAATTTCTGCCACTTCATTTTTTACGTTTTCTTCAATCCAGAGAGTTGCACGGGGTCCAGGAAGTTACACGGGGTAGGTTACACGGCCCGTGTAATGTTTTTAGCCCTGCATTCTTCACGTTTTGACCTTCAAATTTTTTCCAAACTCGTTTTGATTCTACAACCACATAAAAACACCTGATAAAATATAAAAATTAATTAATTGAGTTGGATTAATATGTTTTCTAAAATAATAATAAAAGCACATAAAAGGAGACTAAACGCTAACAAAATGCAATGAATGTTAATCTTAAATATCTATATAATTTGATATAATCACTATCTCATACTTCGTTGAAGACGACACCATCTGTAAACCCTACATTGTGCACACAAAGCTCTGATACTAATTTGTTATAGTAGGCATGCAAATCTAAGGAATACACAATCGTACAATCACATGGTATAAGAACAAAAAAAGATAAATAACACAGAATTTAATATGGTTCATTGTAAGGTCCACATCCACAGATAAGACAAGAGAAAAAAGTTTCACTATGATTAAAAAAATAAGATACAATCACTCAGAACTCTCAAATTCTAATTTAAGTATATTTCCCAAATATCTCACAAGTCTATAGCAAAAGATAAAATATTATAATATTTATATTGGTCTATATTACAGGAGCAATGCCCTAACACTCGGCTCGTGCCCTCCATTACCACTATAAATCTCATTTTTTATTTTAATCAGATTACAATGTGAATCTTTTGAGTCGGATTACAACTTAAATTCATAAAAATATATCTAAAATTTAAGCCATATAAAAATAACGAAAACCACTTCTCTATCGATTGGGAAAAGTTGAAGATATGAAGCACTGTTGAGATTTTAAGAGCATGAAAAAAATTAGTTGAGATAATGTTAGATTATTTTAGCCTTTGATTTTGT
>NW_026615203.1:0-24745 GCF_030052815.1 Hevea brasiliensis
CCTACAAATGCGATCATGAAGTCCGAACCTGATTTTCTATAAAACACGTTTTGGGGGCTGCTTTAGTGAGCCCCGGTCAAACTTACATGGAAGTTGTTCCAACTTTAGAATTACTTTAGCTGCATCCCAAATGGACCTCATATTAAATTTCACGTCACAATTGCATCATTTGCCTGGCGACCCAAAATCTCGCCCCAATTGAACTTCGGCTTCAAATCCGTATAAAACCTTGTCAAATCTCTCAAATCCTTTACTTTGGCTTTCGTATCATTATTTCACTGTTTTTAAGTTTCCTAACTCTTCTTTTTTACTATTCATAACGTGTTCAGTCTTTTATCGTGTCGTTGCCGCCTAAACGATGTGCGACCTCAGTGCCATCGATAGCACATCAATTAACTTTTATTTTCATCAAATAACTTGTTTTAGCTTCCCGAAATGTGATCTTCATGTCCTAACCCAAGCTTTCCTTAAATCGTGTTTTAGGGGCGGTTTTAGTGAATGCGCATCAATCCTGCCCAAAATTCGTTCGAATTATGCAATCGCCACAGTTGCGTCGCAAATGGACCCAATATTGAATTTCACACCAAAATTACATGATTTGCCTAGTGATCTAAGATCTCACCCCAATCAACCTTCGGCTCCAGATCGGTATGAAACCTTTTCATGTGTTTCCAAACCCTTTATTTTACCTTTAATATAATTGTTTTAGTGTTTTTAAATTGACTAACCATTTTTTTAAGCGCTTGCTATTCATGATTTGTTTGGCTTTTGCCATTTCTTTGCCATTAAAATGATCCTTGTGGCTCGGAAAACACAACTAATAAGTTTTCCTTCAGTCAAAAGCAGCTTTAAAATATTCCAAATGTCGCCTCTATTCATTCCGATTGGATCTTTGGTTCCAAATCAGCATGAAACCCTGTCAAATCTTTCGAACCCTTCATTTTACCTTTAATATCATTATTTCACTGTTTTTATGTCGTCTGACTCTTATTTTAAATAACTTCTTTAGCCTTTGCCATTTCATTACCACCAAAAAGATCTATTACCTTAGTACCCTCGATAGCATATCAATTAACTTTTATTTTTGTCACAAAGTAATCCTTAAATATCCCAAATAACATGTTTTAGCTTTCTGAAATGTCATCTTCAACCTTTGTTTTCCTTATAACTTGTTTTAGGGATTGTTTTAGCTAACTGACAGCGAACCTGCCCATAATTCTTTCGAACTTTACGATCACCTTAGCTGCATCCCAACTGAACATGATACTAAATTTCAGGTAGAACTTCCATCGGTTTCCCAGCGATCTAAAATCTCGCCTCAATTCGCCCCACTGGAACCTTTAGTTCCAAATCTATTCAGAACAGTGCAAAATCACTCCTGTTCCCTGATTTTGCCTTTGATATCATTGTTTTAGTGCTTTTAAATTGTCTGATCATGATTTTATGCGCTTGCTATACATAATTTCTTTAGTTTTTGTCATTTCTTTGCCGCCAAAATGATCCTAGTGGCCCGAAAAGCACATGTAATAAGTTATATTTTGGTCAAAAGCAACAACCTTAAGATATTGTTCCAACTTTAGAATGACTTTAGCTGCATCCCAAATGGACCCCATACTAAATTTCACGTCATAATTGCATCATTTGCCTGGCGACCCAAAATCTCGCCCCAATTTAACTTCGGCTCCAAATCCGTATGAAACCTTGTCAAATCTCTCAAATCCGTTACTTTGGCTTTCGTATCATTATTTCACCGTTATTAAGTTTCCTAACCCTTCTTTTTTACTATTCATAACGTGTTCAGTCTTTTATCGTGTCGTTGCCGCCTAAACGATGTGCGACCTTAGTGCCTTCGATAGCACATCAATTAACTTTTATTTTCATCAAAAACAAATTTAAAACATCCCAAATAGCTTGTTTTAGCTTCCAGAAATGTGATCTTCATATCCTAACCCAAGCTTTCCTTAAACCGTGTTTTAGGGGCGATTTTAGTGAATGCTCATCAATCCTGCCCAAAATTCGTGCGAACTATGCAATTGTCACAATTGCGTCCCAAATGGACTCCATATTAAATTTCGCACCAAAATTACATGATTTGCCTAGTGATCTAAGATCTCACCCCAATCAACCTTCGGCTCCAGATCAGTATGAAACCTTTTCATATGTTTCCAAACCCTTTATTTTCACCTTTAATATGATTATTTTAGTGTTTTTAAATTGACTGATCATTTTTTTGAGCGCTTGCTATTCATGATTTGTTTAGCTTTTGCCATTTATGTGCCACTAAAATGATCCTAGCGGCTCGAAAAACACAACTAATAAGTTTTCCTTCAGTCAAAAGCAGCTTTAAAATATCCCAAATGTCGCCTCTATTCATTCCGATTGAATCTTTGGTTCCAAATCCGCATGAAACCTTGTCAAATCTTTCGAACCCTTTATTTTACCTTTAATATCATTATTTCACTGTTTTTATGTTGTCTGACTCTTATTTTCAACGTTTCACTATTCATAACTTCTTTAGTCTTTGCCATTTCATTACCACCAAAAAGATCTGTTACCTTAGTACCCTTGATAGCATATCAATTAACTTTTATTTTTGTCACAAAGTAATTCTTAAATATCCCAAATAACTTGTTTTAGCTTTCTGAAATGTCATCTTCAACCCTGGTTTTCCATAAAAATTGTTTTAGGGGCTGTTTTAGCCAACTGACAGCGAACCTGCCCATAATTGTTTCGAACTTTACGATCACCTTAGCTGCGTCCCAAATGAACATGATACTAAATTTCAGGTAGAACTTCCATCGGTTGCCCAGCGATCTAAAATCTCGCCTTAATTCACCCCACTGGAACCTTTAGTTCCAAATATGTTCGGAACGGTGCAAAATCATTGCTGTTCCTTGATTTTGCCTTTCATATCATCATTTCAGTGCTTTTAAATTGTTTGATCATGATTTTATGCGCTCGCTATACAAAATTTGTTTAGTTTTTGTCTTTTCTTTGCCGCCAAAATGATCCTAGTGGCTCGAAAAAGCACATTCAAAGAGTTCTATTTTGGTCGAAAACAACAGCCTTAAGATATCCCAAATAACCTTTTTTCAGCTCCTACAAATGCGATCATGAAGTCCGAACCTGATTTTCTATAAAACACGTTTTGGGGGCTGCTTTAGTGAGCCCCGGTCAAACTTACATGGAAGTTGTTCCAACTTTAGAATTACTTTAGCTGCATCCCAAATGGACCTCATATTAAATTTCACGTCACAATTGCATCATTTGCCTGGCGACCCAAAATCTCGCCCCAATTGAACTTCGGCTTCAAATCCGTATAAAACCTTGTCAAATCTCTCAAATCCTTCACTTTGGCTTTCGTATCATTATTTCACTGTTTTTAAGTTTCCTAACTCTTCTTTTTTACTATTCATAACGTGTTCAGTCTTTTATCGTGTCGTTGCCGCCTAAACGATGTGCGACCTCAGTGCCATCGATAGCACATCAATTAACTTTTATTTTCATCAAATAACTTGTTTTAGCTTCCCGAAATGTGATCTTCATGTCCTAACCCAAGCTTTCCTTAAATCGTGTTTTAGGGGCGGTTTTAGTGAATGCGCATCAATCCTGCCCAAAATTCGTTCGAATTATGCAATCGCCACAGTTGCGTCGCAAATGGACCCAATATTGAATTTCACACCAAAATTACATGATTTGCCTAGTGATCTAAGATCTCACCCCAATCAACCTTCGGCTCCAGATCGGTATGAAACCTTTTCATGTGTTTCCAAACCCTTTATTTTACCTTTAATATAATTGTTTTAGTGTTTTTAAATTGACTAACCATTTTTTTAAGCGCTTGCTATTCATGATTTGTTTGGCTTTTGCCATTTCTTTGCCATTAAAATTATCCTTGTGGCTCGGAAAACACAACTAATAAGTTTTCCTTCAGTCAAAAGCAGCTTTAAAATATTCCAAATGTCGCCTCTATTCATTCCGATTGAATCTTTGGTTCCAAATCCGCATGAAACCTTGTCAAATCTTTCGAACCCTTTATTTTACCTTTAATATCATTATTTCACTGTTTTTATGTTGTCTGACTCTTATTTTCAACGTTTCACTATTCATAACTTCTTTAGTCTTTGCCATTTCATTACCACCAAAAAGATCTGTTACCTTAGTACCCTTGATAGCATATCAATTAACTTTTATTTTTGTCACAAAGTAATTCTTAAATATCCCAAATAACTTGTTTTAGCTTTCTGAAATGTCATCTTCAACCCTGGTTTTCCATAAAAATTGTTTTAGGGGCTGTTTTAGCTAACTGACAGCGAACCTGCCCATAATTGTTTCGAACTTTACGATCACCTTAGCTGCGTCCCAAATGAACATGATACTAAATTTCAGGTAGAACTTCCATCGGTTTCCCAGCGATTTAAAATCTCGCCTCAATTCGCCCCACTGGAACCTTTAGTTCCAAATCTATTCAGAACAGTGCAAAATCACTCCTGTTCCCTGATTTTGCCTTTGATATCATTGTTTTAGTTCTTTTAAATTGTCTGATCATGATTTTATGCGCTTGCTATACATAATTTCTTTAGTTTTTGTCGTTTCTTTGCCGCCAAAATGATGCTAGTGGCCTGAAAAGCACATGTAATGAGTTCTATTTTGGTCAAAAGCCACAACCTTAAGATATCCCAAATAATCTTTTTTCAGCTCCTGCAAGCGCAATCTTCAAGTCCGAACTTGATTTTCTATAAAACACGTTTTGGGGGCTGCTTTAGTGAGCCCCGGTCAAACTTGCATGGAATTTGTTCCAACTTTAGAATGACATTAGCTGCATCTCAAATGGACCCCATATTAAATTACACGTAAAAATTGCATCATCTGCCTGGCGAGCCAAAATCTCGCCCCAATTGAACTTCGTCTCCAAATCCGTATGAAACCTTGTCAAATCCTTTACTTTGGCTTTCGTATCATTATTTCACCGTTTTTAAGTTTCCTAACTCTTCTTTTTTACTATTCATAACGTGTTCAGTCTTTTATCGTGTTGTTGCCGCCTAAACGATGTGCGACCTAGTGCCTTCGATAGCACATCAATTAACTTTTATTTTCATCAAAAACAAATTTAAAACATCCCAAATAGCTTGTTTTAGCTTCCAGAAATGTGATCTTCATGTCCTAGCCCAAGCTTTCCTTAAACCATGTTTTAGGGGCGATTTTAGTGAATGCTCATCAATCCTGCCCAAAATTCGTTCGAACTATGCAATCGTCACAATTGCGTCCCAAATGGACTCCATATTAAATTTCGCACCAAAATTACATGATTTGCCTAGTGATCTAAGATCTCACCCCAATCAACCTTCGGCTCCAGATCAGTATGAAACCTTTTCATATGTTTCCAAACCCTTTATTTTCACCTTTAATATGATTATTTTAGTGTTTTTAAATTGACTGATCATTTTTTTGAGCGCTTGCTATTCATGATTTGTTTAGCTTTTGCCATTTCTGTGCCACTAAAATGATCCTAGCGGCTCGGAAAACACAACTAATAAGTTTTCCTTCAGTCAAAAGCAGCTTTAAAATATCCCAAATGTCGCGTCTATTCATTCCGATTGAATCTTTGGTTCCAAATCCGCATGAAACCTTGTCAAATCTTTCGAACCCTTTATTTTACCTTTAGTATCATTATTTCACTGTTTTTATGTTGTCTGACTCTTATTTTCAACGTTTCACTATTCATAACTTCTTTAGTCTTTGCCATTTCATTACCACCAAAAAGATTTGTTACCTTAGTACCCTCGATAGCATATCAATTAACTTTTATTTTTGTCACAAAGTAATTCTTAAATATCCCAAATAACTTGTTTTAGCTTTATGAAATGTCATCTTCAACCCTGGTTTTCCATAAAAATTGTTTTAGGGGCTGTTTTAGCTAATCGACAAATAACCTGCCCATAATTGTTTCGAACTTTACGATCACCTTAGCTGCGTCCCAAATGAACATGATACTAAATTTCAGGTAGAACTTCCATCGGTTGCCCAGCGATCTAAAATCTCGCCTTAATTCGCCCCACTGGAACCTTTAGTTCCAAATATGTTCGGAACGGTGCAAAATCATTGCTGTTCCTTGATTTTGCCTTTCATATCATTATTTCAGTGCTTTTAAATTGTTTGATCATGATTTTATGCGCTCGCTATTCATGATTTTGTCTTTTCTTTGCCGCCAAAATGATCCTAGTGGCCCGAAAAAGCACATTCAAAGAGTTCTATTTTGGTCGAAAACAACAGCCTTAAGATATCCCAAATAACCTTTTTTCAGCACCTACAAATGCGATCATGAAGTCCGAACCTGATTTTCTATAAAACACGTTTTGGGGGCTGCTTTAGTGAGCCCCGGTCAAACTTACATGGAAGTTGTTCCAACTTTAGAATGACTTTTTAGCTGCATCCCAAATGGACCTCATATTAAATTTCACGTCACAATTGCATCATTTGCCTGGCGACCCAAAATCTCGCCCCAATTGAACTTCGGCTCCAAATCCGTATGAAACCTTGTCAAATCTCTCAAATCCTTTACTTTGGCTTTCGTATCATTATTTCACTGTTTTTAAGTTTCCTAACTCTTCTTTTTTACTATTCATAGTGATGAGCACTCCTAGGATGCCAAGAAACACAACATCTAAATATTGGAACCAAGATCTTTAATCATCCAAACAAGGCAGAATTTCAGATTGAAAACCCAAGTGTCAATACACAAATAGTAACAAGCTAAAGCATATTGATCATCAAAATAAGACTAGCAAGGGGTTCATGCTGCTAGAATCCAAGTTCTTTCAAGAAACATGGAAGAAACATAGAAGAAACTCAAGCTCTAGCAATGGAGTTCTCTCCCTAATACTCACACTTAAACTAGAAAAATGAAGGCTACCCATACAATCTGAATATCTTGGGTTATATATAGCATCTCTAAAACCCTAAAAGTGTGCCAAAACCCTAAAAGTGTGCCAACATGGCTAAAAAGACAAAAATAAAAGGCTCCTCAATCAGATGGGGCGTTTCCATAGGGGACCATTTGGGACCACTTGCTTTATGGCAGCCCTTTATGTAGTGGGGACCATAAGTTGGCAAAGAACACTTTAGGTGGTAGCAGCCTTTTTTAATGTAGTGGGGACCAACAAAAGGTATCAGCACATGGCAAATCCAAATAAGCATAAGAAGCTCCTCCAATCCACTTGGCCAAATGGTCTTGTGCCAAGTCATGCTGATGTGGCGAAGTCACGCTGATGTGGCGCCACTTGTCAAGTCTCCCATGCCAACTTGTGTGAGAATGATCCACCTAGATTCCAACAATATGCAAGAAAGTCCAACATGGCAATTTTGATCCCCCTTGTGCTCACAATGCTCCAACACCAATGCTTGCGACTCTCTAGCTCGCTCTGGTGATGGGTCCTCTAAATAATGGCATAGGCACCGTGCTTCTTCATCATCCCCTCCTCCTTTGAAAGAATTCGTCCTCGAATTTGGTCTGCATAAATGCAAGGAAAGATCGAGAATGTTAAAAGAATTGCTAACACCATACTCACTAGGTAAATCAATCTTGTATGCATTGTTGTTGATCCTTTCTAGCACTTTGAATGGACCATCACACCTTGGCTGTAATTTCGACTTTCTTAGGTTTGGAAATCGCTCTTTCCTTAAATGCACCCAAACAAAGTCACCTGGTTCAAACACAAGAGGCTTTCGGCCTTTATTAGCATGAGTAGCATATTGTGCATTTTTCTTTTCAATTTGTAACCTAGCTTGCTCATGCAATTTCCTAACCAAATCTGCTTTCTTTTTACCATCAAGACTATTAATATGATCAACAGGTAAAGGCAACAAGTCTAATGGTGTCAATGGATTAAAACCATACACAATATGAAATGGTGAAAATCCGGTAGAAGAATGCACTACTCTGTTATAAGCAAACTCAACGAAAGGAATGCAATCTTCCCAAGATTTCAAATTTTGTTTAACCATCACACGCAATAAAGTAGTTAAGCTTCTATTCACTACTTACATTTGTCCATCATGCAGGGATGACAAGTAGTTGAGAACAACAGTTTAGTACCTAACTTACCCCACAACACCCTCCAAAAGTGACTTAGGAACTTAACATCTCTATCACTTACTATAGTCCTAGGTATACCATGTAACCTGACTATCTCCTTAAAGAACAAATTGGCTATGTATGTGGCATCATCTGTTTTGTGACACGGTATGAAGTGTGCCATCTTAGAAAATCTATCAACAACCACAAATATAGAATCATGACCTCTCCTAGACCTAGGCAAACCCAAAATAAAATCCATAGAAATATCAGTCCAAGGTTCCTTAGGAACAGGCAAGGGTGTGTAAAGACCATTTGGCATTACTCTAGACTTTGCTTTCTTACATTCAACACACCTAGAACACATTCGATCAACATCTTTCCTCATATGTGGCCAAAAGAAGTGTTCTTGCAATATGTTTAAAGTCTTAGCAACACCAAAATGTCCCATCAAACCACCACTATGTGACTCCAAAACAAGCAAGTCTCGCATAGAGCATTTAGGCACACAAAATTTATTCTCCTTAAACAAGTATCCATCATGCCTATAAAATTTCTGAAATACACTTTTCTCACAAGCAGCATATACATTACAAAAATCTACATCATCAACATACAATTCTTTCATGAACTCAAAACCAAGCAATTTAGCATCAAGTGTAGACAAAAGTGCATGTCTCCTAGAAAGTGCATCAGCTACAACATTCTCTTTTCCTTGCTTGTATTTAATCACATATGGAAATGACTCCAAAAATTCAATCCACTTAGCATGCCTTCTACTCAACTTATTTTGACTCTTAATATGCTTCAATGATTCATGATCTGAATGTATGACAAACTCTTTAGGCCACAAATAATGTTGCCAAGTTTCCAAGGCCCTAACTAATGCATACATCTCCTTATCATAAGTAGAGTAATTCAAGGCAGCTCCATGCAATTTCTCACTAAAATATGCTATTGGTCGTTTCTCTTGCATGAGAACTGAACCAATTCCTACACCACTTGCGTCACATTCAATCTCAAAAGTTTTATCAAAATCTGGCAAACTCAACAAGGGTGCAGAACACAATCTATCTTTAAGTTCAGAAAATGCATGTTCATGTTTCTTTTTCCACTCAAATGCAACATTCTTCTTTTCACCAATTCATTCAAAGGAGCAGCAATTGTACTAAAATTAGGCACAAATCGCCTATAGAAACTAGCCAATCCATGGAAACTCCTAACCTCAGACACATTCTTAGGATTTGGCCAATCTCTAATGGCTTTGATTTTCTCTTCATCAACCTGTACACCTTTACTACTTACAACAAAACCAAGAAAAACAACCTTATCCAAGCAAAATGAACACTTTTTCGCATTCGCATACAAATTCTCATTTCTCAACACATCAAAAACAAGTCTCAAGTGATGCAAATGCTCGTCTATGTTACTGCTGTAAATCAAAATGTCATCAAAATACACAACAACAAATTTTCCAATGAAATTCCTCAACACATGATTCATCAACGCATAAAAGTGCTAGGAGCATTTGTGAGCCCAAATGGCATCACCATCCATTCATACAACCCATATTTAGTTTTGAAAGCAGTTTTCCACTCATCACCAATTTTCATTCTTATTTGGTGGTAACCACTTTTCAAATCTATCTTAGAAAACACACTTGCACCATGCAACTCATCAAGCATATCATCAAGGCGAGGGATTGGGTGTCTATACTTTCTGATGATTTTATTGATGGCTCTGCAATCCACACACATGCGATAACTCCCATCCTTATTAGGCAATAGCAACAAAGTTATAGCCCTTGTGATAATGCTCTCCCTAACATAGCCCTTCTCCATAAGCTCCTCCACTTGCCTTTGTAACTCCTTTGTTTCTTTAGGATTTTTTCTATATGCTGGTCTATTCGGTATTTGTGCTCCAGGTACCAAGTCGATCTGGTGCTCAATCCCTCTGATAGGTGGCAATCCTGGTGGCAACTCATTCGGGAAGACATCTTCATATTCCTGTATAAGAGACAAAGCATCACTAGGCAAATGTGAATCAAGGTCAGTAACACATAAATTAACCTCCTTGTACATAAGTACACAAAGAGGTCTTCCTGAATGTAAAGCCTCTCTAACTTCTCTTTCCTTCACATACAAACTCATTCTTTTCTCTCCACTCTCCTTTTGCCCTGAGCTTTCCTTTTTCTCATTTGTTCTCATTTTCTTTTCTTTTGTTTCTCTTTTTCTCTCTTTTTCTTCTCTCTTCTCTTTCTTTTCACTCTCATCCAGCTCGGCCTCTCTAAGTTTTTCTCTCCAAGTTTCTTTCTTTTCTTCAATGGATCTAAGAATCCTCATTTGATCTTCATGCACTTGACCTGGTGTCATAGGAAGCAATGAGTATGTTCGACCTTCCTTAGTGACCGTGTACCTGTTCTTCCTACCATCATGCACAACACTTCTATCATACTGCCATGGACGGCCCAACAAAAGATGCGTAGCAACCATAGGCACAACATCACAAAGTACCTCATCATTATACTTGCCAATGGTGAATGGCACAACCACCTGTTTTGCAACCCTCAACTTCCCACAATCATTCAACCATTGCAAGCCATATGGTTTTGGATGAGTAGTAGTAGGCAAACCCAACTTGTCCACCAAGAGTGAACTAGCCACATTACAACAGCTCCCACCATCTACAATCACACTACACAACTTGTCATTCACCAAGCACCTAGTATGGAAGATGTTCTCCTTTGCATTTCATCACCACACTCCATACTCACTTGTGCACTTAGTGTGCGCATGGTGACAAGGATATTGCCATCCATAGGTGGCTGATCTCCCTCATCGTAGCAATCATCCTCATGCTCATCAACATTATCAGATTCTTCCTCCCTTTCCTCTTCACTTTCTAACTCTCCATTTTCCCTAACAACCATCACTCTTTTATTTGGACATTGTGAGGCATAATGTCCATTTCCCAAACACTTAAAACACTTCAATTCTCTAGTCCTTGTAGGAACTCCCTTATTCTTCTCCTCTACTTTCTCCTTTCCTTTCCATTCTTCTTTCTTGAATTTGGGAACTTCTTTCTCCACCCTTGAAGGAGCAGACCAATTCGACTTCCAATTACTCCTAGGAGCCGAATGGTTGGCTGGTGCATATCTAGCCACATTCTTCCTTTTTAGTTGCTTCTCCACTTTAAGTGCCATTTGTAGCGTATCCTCCACCTCCACACAAGGTTGCAGCTCCACAATATTAGCAATTTCAGGATTTAACCCATTCAAAAAGCGAACCATTGTAGCTTCCCGATCCTCCTCGACATCAGCTCTAATCAACGCTATCTCCATGGCCTTGTAGTATTCTTCGACACTTTTAGTACCTTGAGTGAGTTTTTGTAACCTTTGAAGCAGCTCTCTGTGGTAGTAAGGTGGCACAAACCTGTTTCGCAAGATTCCCTTCATTTCGTCCCATGTCTCCACGGTTCGTTGCCCATTTCTCCTCCTCCTACTCAACAACTGATCCCACCATACAATTGCATACTCTTTGAATTCTACAGCTGCTAACTTCACTTTCTTTCCTTCAGAATAATGGGGGCACTCAAAAATCAACTCCACCTGTCTCTCCCACTCCAAATAAACTTCTGGATTATCCTTCCCATGAAAAGGTGGAATTTGCATCTTTATACTAGCTAAATTCCCATCAACTCTCTCCTCATTTCCATCTCTATCCCAATGATCACCGAGCCTAAAATTTCTGCCACCCCTTCTTCCCCTAGGCCCTCTACCCCTAGGTGGTCTATGCCCTCTTCCACCATAATGGTAGTTCCCATAGTCATAAGCTTCATCATACTCATCATCATTCCATTCAGCTTCTTCATACCCTTCATTCCTATGTTCTGCCCGAAATCTACCTTCATTTCTATTCTGATTTCCCACATTTGCTCCCCCATCATTCCTCCTATTTCTATCTTCTCTGTCCCTTCTCATCTCTTCCATAAACCTGGTAATCTCATTTCTCATTCCCCTCAATACATCCAATTCATCTCTAAAGTCATTCATTTGCACATTCATCCTTTCAAAGCTTTGTGCTACAGATTCTTTAAAACTCGATCATCAGGAAACTCCCTTTTTTCTTCATTACCTCCACTACAACCAGTTGTCTCTTGTAATTGAGACATGATTTGGCTGCAAGAAAACCAAGTTAGTAGAAATGGCTCACCCTCTCAAGTGTTTAGCTCAAGTGTTTTCGCACAAATTTCAGGCTCTTACCCTCTTTTGGCACTCACACACTCTTGCCTTTTACCACTCAAGAGTTTGCTTCCCTTGTTCCTTTGGGAACTAAAATTCACAAACAAGCACAAATACTTGCTAATTTTATCAAAATAATCAACAAACGAAACTGGAAGAAACGAAATTGCAATAACCAGAGAGTGTGACACTAGAGCCAAAGAAATGGAAGACGCCAAAGTAGAAGCAAATGTGAACGAAATGGTATGATTTTTGAAAACTGTATGAGAGACAACCCAACAGAATGATATCAAGCTCAAACTTCCAATTTCATAGCCAACTTTGCACAAATACCAGCAGTTCACACAATTAACAAAAAATATGCAACAATTTTGGTTCACCACACAAACGAATATATTTTGATCTGAAATTTGGTATACATAGGCATCCCAATACTGACTAACTACTGGTAAAATTTCAGGAGTTTCTGGATGAGTTTACTAGGTGAACGAAATTTGACTAGGTCTGCCGCAAAATTTTGGTTCGGTAGGCAAACAATGTCACAAAACCCTGAAAATTGACACAAAAGCTACTGAGATGGAGTATAATCAGCCTGCAAAATTTCGGAGCTTTCTGGGTTGGTTTGGTGTGTTAACTCAATTTGATCAGGTTTGCCGCAAATTTTGGTTCGGTAGGCAAACTATGTCACAAAACCCTGAAAATTGACACAAAAGCTACTGAGATGGAGTATAATCAGCCTGCAAAATTTCGGAGCTTTCTGGGTTGGTTTGGTGTGTTAACTCAATTTGATCAGGTTTGCATAAATTTTGGTTCGGTAGGCAAACAATGTCACAAAACCCTGAAATTTGACACAATAGCTACTGAGATGGAGTATAATCAGCCTGCAAAATTTCGGAGCTTTCTGGGTTGGTTTGGTGTGTTAACTCAATTTGATCAGGTTTGCCGCAAATTTTGGTTGGTAGGCAAACTATGTCACAAAACCCTGAAAATTGACACAAAAGCTACTGAGATGGAGTATAATCAGCCTGCAAAATTTCGGAGCTTTCTGGGTTGGTTTGGTGTGTTAACTCAATTTGATCAGGTTTGCCGCAAATTTTGGTTCGGTAGGCAAACAATGTCACAAAACCCTGAAAATTGACACAAAAGCTACTGAGATGGAGTATAATCAGCCTGCAAAATTTCGGAGCTTTCTGGGTTGGTTTGATAGGCAAACAGTGGAATTTTCACATCAAATATGGCATGTGATGTGTCTAGTAATACCCAAAGTTGTTGGTAGATTATCAGGCTCAAATTCAATGTTTAACTCCACAATTCACAATTTCATCACTTATGTCAGCTTGTCAATTTTTTTTTTTTTCAGCACAACACAACTCAGCTTACAATCCAATCTCCTTTTCTTTTTTTTTTCTTTTTTTTTTTTTATACTGATGCAAAGGATAAAAATTGCAGAATCAAATACTGATACCACTCAAGTATTTTGGCAATCCAAATCAAGCTCTACCCACTAGCACACAGGCACATCCCAAGCATTAATTACCCAATTTAACATACTCAGACTTGATATCATATAACTCAAGAGGCAAATAGCTAGTGTCAAAGATAGGTTTCAGCTTGATTAACTCTAATCCTACAGACAAGCTCAAAGAAAACAAGATGAACAAGAGATTTAATCTAAGATTAAGCAAAATCCTACACTAAAATTAAGACTACCAAGTTTCAGCCAGCAAGAGTTCAAACAAAAAAAAAGAAAAAAATCAGTACCCTAAAATGCAGATTTGATTTGGCTACAAAGAACAAGGCACTAGATGATGAAACTAATAGATATCTAAAGGTCCTACAATGGCTGACTATTATAGTTAACCAAACAGAAAAGAAAAAGAAGTTTTAATGGATAAATACCTTGTTAGATGCCAAGGCTCTGATACCAAAATGATGAGCACTCCTAGGATGCCAAGAAACACAACATCTAAATATTGGAACCAAGATCTTTAATCATCCAAACAAGGCAGAATTTCAGATTGAAAACCCAAGTGTCAATACACAAATAGTAACAAGCTAAAGCATATTGATCATCAAAATAAGACTAGCAAGGGGTTCATGCTGCTAGAATCCAAGTTCTTTCAAGAAACATGGAAGAAACATAGAAGAAACTCAAGCTCTAGCAATGGAGTTATCTCCATAATACTCACACTTAAACTAGAAAAATGAAGGCTACCCATACAATCTGAATATCTTGGGTTATATATAGCATCTCTAAAACCCTAAAAGTGTGCCAAAACCCTAAAAGTGTGCCAACATGGCTAAAAAGACAAAAATAAAAGGCTCCTCAATCAGATGGGGCGTTTCCATAGGGGGGGGGGACCATTTGGGACCACTTGCTTTATGGCAGCCCTTTATGTAGTGGGGACCATAAGTTGGCAGCAACACTTTAGGTGGTAGCAGCCTTTTTTTAATGTAGTGGGGACCAACAAAAGGTATCAGCACATGGCAAATCCAAATAAGCATAAGAAGCTCCTCCAATCCACTTGGCCAAATGGTCTTGTGCCAAGTCATGCTGATGTGGCGAAGTCACGCTGATGTGGCGCCACTTGTCAAGTCTCCCATGCCAACTTGTGTGAGAATGATCCACCTAGATTCCAACAATATGCAAGAAAGTCCAACATGGCAATTTTGATCCCCCTTGTGCTCACAATGCTCCAACACCAATGCTTGCAGCTCTCTAGCTCTGGCTCTGGTGATGGGTCCTCTAAATAATGGCATAGGCACTGGTGCTTCTTCATCACATAGCGTGTTCAGTCTTTTATCGTGTCGTTGCCGCCTAAACGATGTGCAACCTTAGTGCCTTCGATAGCACATCAATTAACTTTTATTTTCATCAAATAACTTGTTTTAGCTTCCCGAAATGTGATCTTCATGTCCTAAGCCAAGCTTTCCTTAAACCGTGTTTTAGTGAACACGCATCAATCCTGCCCAAATGATGAGGATCATCAAGGAGCACCACCACCCTTCAAAGGGGCAATCACTAGGGCGAGAGCTAAGCAACTTCAAAGCATGCTCATGGACCATAAAAGGATTTTCGGCTGAGGAGGGGAGCTGCATAAGGAAGACCTAGCTTGCTTGCTCCAAGAATCTAAGTGGATCACCATGTGCCAAGTTGGAGCTTCCATTGCCACGTCACCAGCCACGTCAGATTCCATTGCCACGTCATCGACCACGTCACCAGCCACTTTGGACGTGCCTCATGCCACCCTGGAGTCCACTTGGCAGCCACTTAGGTGTTTGTAGGGTTCATGCCACGTGGAGGGAGCTCATTGGTTCATTTGAATTAAAGAGAGCTACTTTTTGACCAAGTGGGCCCCAATATTCTGCCACAAAGAGGGATTAATTGCTGCCACCTTTTGCCCTTTTGCAATAAATGCTGCTGCCATCTTTTGTCTTTATAATTAATGCACTTTCTATTCTTGTTAGGATAGCCAACATAGCACAATTATTTGTAACTTTTGTCTAAACAAATTTAGCTTATGTTTCTGTAACCCTAGGTTTATAAGGAAGAGAATACCATCTTCTTCCTTCAGTTTTTCATTGCTGCTGTACATGAGAGCCTCCCTTGGAGAGAGTTTGCGTCTTCTTTCTTGCTAGTTTCTGGAAGAACTAGAACTTAGGCAACTTTATCACTTGCCTATTTTACTTGATGATCAATGTAATCTCCCACAAGTTGGGTTATTGTGTTGACACTTGATCTGTTCCTCTTTGAAATATATATTCTGGTGCTTCTTTTTCCATAGAGATTGCATCTTATTTTGTTCAAAGAAAACTTGTTTTGGTGTTGATGATCCTTGGGTTCCATTAGAGGTCTGCATCCTTAGGCAATGTTCATTTGGGTGCTTATCATATTGGTATCAGAGCATTAGGGCATCAAATCAAGTAAGTGTCCTTCATTCCTTATCTTCCTTTAGTTGATTTTTCTGTTTGGTTTAAGCTTCTAAGGCATTCTGCCAAAGAGGACATTTCTAGGGTTTTTCTTTTTCTTCATCTTCCATGCTTTTCATTTTTGTTTCTAATACTTGCTGCTGAAATCTTCATCTAGGGTTTTAGAGAAGTTTCTTTAGATATGTCTTTGATTCAAGTTTTGTCTTAGGGTTTAATCTATATTCTAGCTTATACCATCTTTGTGCTAGCTAATTTCTTTGAACTCTTGCATAATATCAAGCATGTTGAGCCTACTGCAGTAATTTTGATTTATCAGAGATTGATGAGTTGATGACTGAAATTGGGAATTGACATGATTAGTAACTGTTAGCAGTGTAATTTTGATGATATATCTACTGCACTATTGGAGTTTGTGGTGTTTGAGCTGGAAATTGTGATTTCTTACCATTGTTGAATTGGGGGAAATTATAGAAACGTGGGGTTAAAGCTTGAATTTGGCTGTGAAATTTCACCAGAATCATTTGGGTATAATTATTGTGCTTCATACCAAATTTGGGGTGAAAATACCACTGTTTGCCTATTGAACCAAATTTTGCGGAGAAACTGGATTATTTTTAGTTCACATACCAAACCAACCCAGGAAACTCTGAAAATTTACAGGCTCTTTATACCTCATTTCACTAGTTCCTGTGTCAATTTTCGGAGTTGTTTGACATTGTTTGCCTAGCAAACCAAAATTTTGCGGCAAAGCTGTCCAAACTTAGTTGGCATAAGAAAACAATTCAGAAAACTCTGAAAATTTATAGGCTATTTATACCCCATTTCAGTAGTTCTCATGTCAATTTTGGGGGTCGTTTGACACTGTTCTCTTGCTGAACCAAAATTTTGCGGCAGACCTGGTTAATTTTAGTTTACATAGTAAAACCCCTCAGAAGCTCCTGAAATTTTACCAGTAGTTAGTTCGTATTGGGTTTCCAGTGTGTACCAAATTTCAGATCAAAATAGAGTCGTTTGTGTGGTGAACCAAAATTGGAGCATATTTTTGGTAAATTATGTGAACTGCTGGTATCTGTGCTGCATTGATTATGAAATTTGATATTTGAGCTTGATATCATTTCATTAGGTTGTCTTCATTCCAGTTTACTAACTGTTCATTTGGTGTCTATATCTTATTTTGACCCCAGTGTCACATTGCTTGTTCTTGTGTCACGTCTTGTTCCTTGTCGTTCTTGATCATTTTGTTTAAAATTTGTGAGTTTTTGAATTGCCATTGGTATCTTAGTTCCAAGGGAACCAAGCAAGAAGAAGTGAGTGGTAAAAGGCTTGAGGGTGTGAGTGCATTAGAGGGTAAAAGCCACCTGTTTGTGTGAAACACCTAGAGAGGGTTAGTCATTTCCTACTAACTTGTTTTCTTGCAGATCAAAATCATGTCAAATGAAACTGGTAGTAGTGGGGAGAGAGTCCTAGTTGATGAAGCTATGTATAGGGACGCCGTGGCTGCACAATTTGAGAGGTTGACCTTGGGCATGAATACGTTGAGGGATGACATGAATCGGATTTTGGAGGAGATGAGAAGGGATAGGGAAGAGAGAGCAAGGGGCAGAGATGATGCTAGGGACAGAAGGCAAGAAGTGAGAAATATAGGGGAACCAAGGGTGGAGAACCTTGAGGGTGAATTGCATGTTGAGGAAGAGTTTGAGGAAGCAATAGAAGAAGAATTTGTGGTTGGGAACTATAACTATGGTGGTAGGGGTTATAGACCACCTAGGGCCAGGGAAGCTAGAGGTAGAAGAGGAGGTAGGTTGCCTAGATTTGGGGAGTATAGATATGGTGATTATGGATATGGGGGACCAGAAGAGAGGGTAGACACTAATGTGGGCAGTATTAAGATGAAAATTCCTCCCTTTCATGGGAAGGAGAATCCGGATGCTTACATGGAATGGGAAAGGCAAGTTGAGCTAATTTTTGAGTGTCATAACTATAGTGAAAAAAAGAAGGTGAAGCTTGCAGCTGTAGAGTTTAAGGAGTACGCTATAGTGTGGTGGGACCAGTTGATGGTTAGGAGAAGGACTTTAGGTCTTAGACCCATTGCTTCTTGGGAGGCTATGAAAGAAGCAATGAGGGAGAGATTTGTTCCCCAACACTACTTTGGGGAACTCCACCAAAGGTTGCAAAGGATGACACAAGGAGGGAAGAGTGTAGAGAAGTACTATAAGGCAATGGAGATAGCCTTAGCAAGGGCACAATTAGATGAACCTCCAAAGGCTACTATGGCACGTTTCCTAGCTGGTCTTAACATAGAGATTGCACATGTTGTTGAGTTGCACTCTTACACTAATTTGATTGAGTTGGTGCACATAGCCATTAAAGTAGAAAAACAATTGAAGATGAAGAGAGCTTTGAAGTATGGTAGTGGTGTCCATTCAGCTCCAAAGGCCCCTTGGAAACCAAATGTAGATAAGACTTCTAAGGGTGAGAAAGAAATTCCTAAGTTTAGGAAAGAAGAGTGGAAGGGGAAAGAAAAGGTAGAAAGTAATGATAAAGAGAAGGGGGGTACTGCCACTACTAGGACTAGAGATGTGAAGTGTTTCAAGTGTTTGGGATATGGGCATTATGCTTCCCAATGTTCTAACAAGAGAGTCATGGTGATTCGGGAAGATGGGGAGGTAGAGAGTGAGGAAGCAAATGAATCCGAACCATTGATGTTAGTTGAGGGGAATGAAAATGAAGAGGATGTGCACGTTGAAGAGCCATCCGATGGGTATGACTTTGCATTGGTTACCATGAGGACCTTGAGTGCTCAACCTATTGTGGATAGTGATGAGTTGCAAAGGGAAAACATCTTTCATACTAGGTGTGTGGTGAAAGAGAAATTGTGTAGCATGATTATAGATGGGGGTAGTTGTTGCAATGTGGCTAGTTCCTTACTTGTGGAGAAATTAGGATTGCCTACCCTTAAGCATCCTAAACCTTATGGGTTACAATGGCTAAATGATTGCAACAAAGTGAAGGTAACTAAGCAAGTAGTGATACCTTTCACTATAGGGAGCTACCATGATGAGGTCTTATGTGATGTAGTGCCCATGATAGCTACACATATCTTGCTAGGTAGGCCATGGCAGTATGATAGGTATGTGATTCATGATGGCAGGAAGAATCACTACAATTTGAAGAAAGATGGCCGCACACATGCCTTGGGGCCCTTGTCACCAACACAAGCACATGAGGACCAAATGAGAATATTGAGGGCTGTTCAGGGGAGAAAAGAGAGTTGCAGTGAAAAGTTAAGAGAGGCCGAGCACAAGAGTGAAGAAAGTAAAGAATATAGTGATGGGAAAGAGAAAAAGAAAGAAGTGAAAGAAAAGAAAGTGAGTGTAATGGAAAAGGGAGAGGGCTCGGGACAAAAGGAGAGAAGAGAGAAAAAGATGAGCTTGTATGTTGGGGGAAGGGAGTTGAGGGGAGCTTTGAGCGGTGGGATGCCATTGTGTATTCTCATGTATAGGGAGAATTATTTAAATGTTTCTGACCTTGACCCCAATCTTCCTTCTTCTGTTGTGTCTCTTTTGCAGGAATACCAGGATGTGTTTCCGGATGAGATACCTTCGGATTTACCACCTATTAGGGGTATTGAACACCAAATAGATTTCATTCCTGGTGCTCAAATTCCTAATAGACCAGCCTATAGGAGTAGTCCAGCTGAGACTAAGGAGCTTCAAAGACAGGTAGATGAGCTTTTGGCTATTAAGATATTGTTCCAACTTTAGAATGACTTTAGCTGCATCCCAAATGGACCCCATACTAAATTTCACGTCACAATTGCATCATTTTCCTGGCGACCCAAAATCTCGCCCCAATTTAACTTCGGCTCCAAATCCGTATGAAACCTTGTCAAGTCTCTCAAATCCGTTACTTTGGCTTTCGTATCATTATTTCACCGTTTTTAAGTTTCCTAACTCTTCTTTTTTACTATTCATAATGTGTTCAGTCTTTCATCGTGTCGTTGCCGCCTAAACGATGTGCGACCTTAGTGCCTTCGATAGCACATCAATTAACTTTTATTTTCATCAAATAATTTGTTTTAGCATCCCGAAATGTGATCTTCATGTCCTAACCCAAGCTTTCCTTAAATCGTGTTTTAGGGGCGGTTTTAGTGAATGCGCATCAATCCTGCCCAAAATTCGTTCGAATTATGCAATCGCCACAGTTGCGTTGCAAATGGACCCAATATTAAATTTCACACCAAAATTACATGATTTGCCTAGTGATCTAAGATCTCACCCCAATCAACCTTCGGCTCCAGATCAGTATGAAACCTTTTCATGTGTTTCCAAACCCTTTATTTTACCTTTAATATAATTGTTTTAGTGTTTTTAAATTGACTAACCATTTTTTTAAGCGCTTGCTATTCATGATTTGTTTGGCTTTTGCCAATTCTTTGCCATTAAAATGATCCTTGTGGCTCGGAAAAAACAACTAATAAGTTTTCCTTCAGTCAAAAGCAGCTTTAAAATATTCCAAATGTCGCCTCTATTCATTCCGATTGGATCTTTGGTTCCAAATCAGCATGGAACCCTGTCAAATCTTTCAAACCCTTCATTTTACCTTTAATATCATTATTTCACTGCTTTTATGTCGTCTGACTCTTATTTTAAATAACTTCTTTAGCCTTTGCCATTTCATTACCACCAAAAGATCTATTACCTTAGTACCCTCGATAGCATATCAATTAACTTTTATTTTTGCCACAAAGTAATCCTTAAATATCCCAAATAACATGTTTTAGCTTTCTGAAATGTCATCTTCAACCTTTGTTTTCCTTATAACTTGTTTTAGGGATTGTTTTAGCTAACTGATAGCGAACCTGCCCATAATTCTTTCGAACTTTACGATCACCTTAGCTGCATCCCAAATGAACATGATACTAAATTTCAGGTAGAACTTCCATCGGTTTCCCAGCGATCTAAAATCTCGCCTCAATTCGCCCCACTGGAACTTTTAGTTCCAAATCTATTCAGAACAGTGCAAAATCACTCATGTTCCTTGATTTTGCCTTTGATATCATTATTTTAGTGCTTTTAAATTGTCTGATCATGATTTTATGCGCTTGCTATACATAATTTCTTTAGTTTTTGTCGTTTCTTTGCCGCCAAAATAATCCTAGTGGCCCGAAAAGCACATGTAATGAGTTATATTTTGGTCAAAAGCAACAACCTTAAGATATTGTTCCAACTTTAGAATGACTTTAGTTGCATCCCAAATGGACCCCATACTAAATTTCACGTCACAATTGCATCATTTGCCTGGCGACCCAAAATCTCGCCCCAATTGAACTTCGGCTCCAAATCCGTATGAAACCTTGTCAAATCTCTCAGATCCGTTACTTTGGCTTTCGTATCATTATTTCACCGTTTTTAAGTTTCCTAACTCTTCTTTTTTACTATTCATAACGTGTTCAGTCTTTTATCGTGTCGTTGCCACCTAAACGATGTGCGACCTTAGTGCCTTCGATAGCACATCAATTAACTTTTATTTTCATCAAATAACATGTTTTAGCTTCCAGAAATGTGATCTTCATGTCCTAAGCCAAGCTTTCCTTAAACCGTGTTTTAGGGGCGGTTTTAGTGAACGCGCATCAATCCTGCCCAAAATTCGTTCAAACTATGCAATCGCCACAGTTGCATCCCAAATGGACCCCATATTAAATTTCACACCAAAATTACTTGATTTGCCTAGTGATCTAAGATCTCACCCCAATCAACCTTCGGCTCTAGATCGGTATGAAACCTTTTCAAGTGTTTCCAAACCCTTTATTTTACCTTTAATATATTTGTTTTAGTGTTTTTAAATTGACTAACCATTTTTTTAAGCGCTTGTTATTCATGATTTGTTTGGCTTTTGCCATTTTTTTGCCATTAAAATGATCCTTGTGGCTCGGAAAACACAACTAATAAGTTTTCCTTCAGTCAAAAGCAGCTTTAAAATATCCCAAATGTCGCCTCTATTCATTCCGATTGGATCTTTGGTTCCAAATCAGCATGAAACCCTGTCAAATCTTTCGAACCCTTTATTTTACCTTTAATATCATTATTTAACAGTTTTTATGTCGTCTGACTCTTATTTTAAATAACTTCTTTAGCCTTTGCCATTTCATTACCACCAAAAAGATCTATTACCTTAGTACCCTCGATAGCATATCAATTAACTTTTATTTTTGTCACAAAGTAATCCTTAAATATCCCAAATAACATGTTTTAGCTTTCTGAAATGTCATTTTCAACCTTTGTTTTCCTTATAACTTGTTTTAGGGATTGTTTAAGCTAAGTGATAGCGAACCTGCCCATAATTCTTTGGAACTTTACGATCACCTTAGCTGCGTCCCAAATGAACATGATACTAAATTTTAGGTAGAACTTCCATCGGTTTCCCAGCGATCTAAAATCTCGCCTCAATTCGCCCCACTGGAACCTTTAGTTCCAAATCTATTCAGAACAGTGCAAAATCACTCATGTTCCTTGATTTTGCCTTTGATATCATTATTTTAGTGCTTTTAAATTGTTTGATCATGATTTTATGCGCTAGCTATACATAATTTCTTTAGTTTTTGTCATTTCTTTGCTGCCAAAATGATCCTAGTGGCCCGAAAAGCACATGTTATGAGTTCCATTTTGGTCAAAAGCAACAACCTTAAGATATTGCTCCAACTTTAGAATGACTTTAGCTGCATCCCAAATGGACCCTATATTAAATTTTACGTCACAATTGCATCATTTGCCTGGCAACCCAAAATCTCGCCCCAATTGAACTTCGGCTCCAAATCCGTATGAAACCTTGTCAAATCTCTCAAATCCGTTACTTTGGCTTTCGTATCATTATTTCACCGTTTTTAAGTTTCCTAGCTTTTCTTTTTTACTATTCATAACGTGTTCAGTCTTTTATCGTGTCGTTGCCGCCTAAACGATGTGCGACCTTAGTGCCTTCAATAGCACATCAATTAACTTTTATTTTCATCAAATAACTTGTTTTAGCTTCCAGAAATGTGATCTTCATGTCCTAAGCCAAGCTTTCCTTAAACCGTGTTTTAGGGGCAGTTTTAGTGAACGCGCATCAATCCTGCCCAAAATTCGTTCAAACTATGCAATCGCCACAGTTGCATCCCAAATGGACCCCATATTAAATTTCACACCAAAATTACATGATTTGCCTAGTGATCTAAGATCTCACCCCAATCAACCTTCGGCTCTAGATCGGTATGAAACCTTTTCAAGTGTTTCCAAACCCTTTATTTTATCTTTAATATATTTGTTTTAGTGTTTTTAAATTGACTAACCATTTTTTTAAGCGCTTGCTATTCATGATTTGTTTGGCTTTTGCCATTTTTTTGCCATTAAAATGATCCTTGTGGCTCGGAAAACACAACTAATAAGTTTTCCTTCAGTCAAAAGCAGCTTTAAAATATCCCAAATGTCGCCTCTATTCATTCCGATTGGATCTTTGGTTCCAAATCAGCATGAAACCCTGTCAAATCTTTCGAACCCTTTATTTTACCTTTAATATCATTATTTAACTGTTTTTATGTCGTCTGACTCTTATTTTAAATAACTTCTTTAGCCTTTGCCATTTCATTACCACCAAAAAGATCTATTACCTTAGTACCCTCGATAGCATATCAATTAACTTTTATTTTTGTCACAAAGTAATCCTTAAATATCCCAAATAACATGTTTTAGCTTTCTGAAATGTCATATTCAACCTTTGTTTTCCTTATAACTTGTTTTAGGGATTGTTTTAGCTAACTGACAGCGAACCTGCCCATAATTCTTTGGAACTTTACGATCACCTTAGCTGCGTCCCAAATGAACATGATACTAAATTTCAGGTAGAACTTCCATCGGTTTCCCAGCGATATAAAATCTCGCCTCAATTCGCCCCACTGGAACCTTTAGTTCCAAATCTATTCAGAACAGTGCAAAATCACTCCTGTTCCTTGATTTTGCCGTTTATATCATTATTTTAGTGCTTTTAAATTGTCTGATCATGATTTTATGCGCTTGCTATGCATAATTTCTTTAGTTTTTGTCGTTTCTTTGCCGCCAAAATGATGCTAGTGGCCCGAAAAGCACATGTAATGAGTTTTGTTTTGGTGAAAAGCAACAACCTTAAGATATCCCAAATAACCTTTTTTCAGCTCCGGCAAACGCAATCTTCAAGTCCGAACTTGATTTTCTATAAAACATGTTTTGGGGGCTGCTTTAGTGTGCCCCGGTCAAACTTGCATGGAATTTTTTCCAACTTTAGAATGACATTAGCTGCATCTCAAACGGACCCCATATTAAATTTCACGTCAAAATTACATCATTTGCCTGGCGAGCCAACATCTCGCCCCAATTGAACTTCGGTTCCAAATCCGTATGAAGTCTTGTCAAATCCTTTACTTTGGCTTTCGTATCATTATTTCACCGTTTTTAAGTTTCCTAACTCTTCTTTTTTACTATTCATAGCAT